>NW_026777438.1:600000-900000 GCF_028023285.1 Balaenoptera ricei | reverse complement strand
TTGGGTGAGCAAACGCAGACCCTTTAAAGTAATACTGCGTGGTACCCATCGCATGGGTCCCAAATCTCCAGGTTCAAGGGCATCTTCCTACATCGAAAACATGCATGAGAAAACAAAAGGATGGTACACCATGTGATGGGGAAAGGTTTCTAAAACGCACCTCATTTCTCTTCTCCTTGTGCCCGGGTTCGCCATTCCAGCCGCTTTACTAACAATCTCCCTACTTGGAGCATCAGCACCTTTAACCTCCTGTTCCGTACAGGTTGCAATTTGTCCTGAGGATGAACGGGTAGACGGGGAACCAGTGAGAGACTAGCTCTTGGTGTTGGGACAGGCACAGGTCACTCTATTTTCCCATCAGGAAGAAGAATTAACCACAGGCTCATCCTCCCCCCCGGAACCAGAACAGGGCCTGAAGCCATCCTGCGCCTTTGCGGCCAGCTCCCAAAAAAGCGAGTTGTAAAATGGAGCTTCAGGGCACTGCAATTCACAAACCTGCAGAGTTATAAATGATAACTCTCGTCCACAAATATATTGAGGGAAGGCAAAGAAGAGGATTTGAAATCAAGGCAGAATTGCAGGAAACAGATTTCAGGAGGTAGATTCGAATCGCCTTTAAAGCACATGAAAAGCGGCAAAACGTTGACAATGATGCCCTTGGCCAAAAAGGGCGTATGCGTTTTTTCCTGAATATATTCAGGAAAAAACGCATACGCCCTTTTTGGCCAACCAAGCAACCTGGAAAGGCAAATCAGCGCTACAAAGAAGACGCGCTACCCATCGGTCAAAAGGGCCATGCTGAAAAAAGTCTCAAAACCAGAAATGCAGGACAGGCCATGGAGAAATGGGAGCCTTGCTACACTGATGGGCGGGATGTAAATTGCCAACAGCCACTCTGGAGAAGTGTACGGTGTGTCCTAAAACATCTAAAAGACACAGCTTAGAGAGCATAGGGCACTTCCACTCATGGGGGTATAAATTGGGAAAATGAAAAATCAGCAAGACACAAGCACCCCAAAGTTTAGGGCTGCTCTGTTGACAAGGACCTCCACTTCATTCCACCTTCAATATCCCAGGAAAGAGAAAAATGGATAAAGAAGTTGTGGTCCTTATGTGCAATGGAATATCACTCAGCCATGAAATCAATGTCATAAGGCTAGGAGCAGCATGATGAGTGGATTTAGGTATGACGATTCTAAGTGAAATAAGTCACACAGAAAAGGACACTTCTCATAAGGTATCACTTATAGAGGGAATGTAAAAACCGTTACACTTGAACTGAATTACAAAACAGAACAGAGTCACACATGCAGAAAACACACTATGGCTGCTTAACGGGAAAGGTGAGGTGGGGTGATACATAAAACAAGGGTTTCAAATTAGCTCAGATACCGTTCCATAAACCCAATATGTAATAGACAAGACCTACTCCTTGCTCAGAGAACTGGACTCAACACGCCCTATTCACCGCACAAGAATATATCTGACTAGTAATAATCTTAAAACCTATGTATTGATATCTCTCTGTTAGTGTGTCAAGTGGGTGTAAAGCGGCATAAACACAGCAGTGAAAAGCAGCTAAACCCCATTATAAAAATAAATTACTTTTACAAACCCATGAAACAAAGACAGTGAAAGAGAGAGAAATTCTTACACAATGCGTTCAGGGGCTGTGATGCAACCTGGATTGACCATATCTAGACCCACAGCTGGATGAGACATAAGGGTGGACACTCTTGGGGCTGAGAGGTTTGGTGAGGTTGGGTGAGCAAACGCAGACCCTTTAAAGTAATACTGCGTGGTACCCATCGCATGGGTCCCAAATCTCCAGGTTCAAGGGCATCTTCCTACATCGAAAACATGCATGAGAAAACAAAAAGATGGTACACCATGTGATGGGGAAAGGTTTCTAAAACGCACCTCATTTCTCTTCTCCTTGTGCCCGGGGTCGCCATTCCAGCTGCTTTCCTAGCAATCTCCCTACTTGGAGCATCAGCACCTTTAACCTCCTGTTCCGTACAGGTTGCAATTTGTACTGAGGATGAACGGGAAGACGGGGAACCAGTGATAGACTAGCTCTTCTTGTTGGGACAGGCACAGGTCACTCTATTTTCCCATCAGGAAGAAAAATTAACCACAGGCTCATCATCCCCCCAGAACCAGAACAGGGCCTGAAGCCATCCAGGGCTTTTGCGGCCAGCTCCCAAAAAAGCGAGTTGTAAAATGGAGCTTCAGGGCACTGCAATTCACAAACCTGCAGAGTTATAAATGATAACTCTGGTCCACAAATATATTGAGGGAAGGCAAAGAAGAGGATTTGAAATCAAGGCAGAATTGCAGGAAACAGATTTCAGGAGGTAGATTCGAATCGCCTTTAAAGCACATGAAAAGCGGCAAAACGTTGACAATGATGCCCTTTGCCAAAAAGGGCGTATGCGTTTTTTCCTGAATATATTCAGGAAAAAACGCATACGCCCTTTTTGGCCAACCAATCAACCTGGAAAGGCAAATCAGGGCTACAAAGAAGACTCGCTACCCATCGGTCAAAAGGGCCATGCTGAAAAAAGTCTCAAAACCAGAAATGCAGGACAGGCCATGGAGAAATGGGAGCCTTGCTACACTGATGGGCGGGATGTAAATTGCCAAAAGCCACTCTGGAGAAGTGTACGGTGTGTCCTGAAACATCTAAAAGACACAGCTTAGAGAGCATAGGGCACTTCCAATTATGGGGGTATAAATTGGGAAAATGAAAAATCAGCAAGACACAAGCACCCCAAAGTTTAGGGCTGCTCTGTTGACAAGGACCTCCACTTCATTCCACCTTCAATATCCCAGGAAAGAGAAAAATGGATAAAGAAGTTGTGGTCCTTATGTACAATGGAATATCACTCAGCCATGAAATCAATGTCATAAGGCTAGTAGCAGCATGATGAGTGGATTTAGGTACGACGATTCTAAGTGAAATAAGTCACACAGAAAAGGACACTTCTCATAAGGTATCACTTATAGAGGGAATGTAAAAACCGTTACACTTGAACTGAATTACAAACCAGAACAGAGTCACACATGCAGAAAACACACTATGGCTGCTTAACGGGAAAGGTGAGGTGGGGTGATACATAAAACAAGGGTTTCAAATTAGCTCAGATACCGTTCCATAAACCCAATATGTAATAGACAAGACCTACTCCTTGCTCAGAGAACTGGACTCAACACGCCCTATTCACTGCACAAGAATATATCTGACTAGTAATAATCTTAAAACCTATGTATTGATATCTCTCTGTTAGTGTGTCAAGTGGGTGTAAAGCGGCATAAACACAGCAGTGAAAAGCAGCTAAACCCCATTATAAAAATAAATTACTTTTACAAACCCATGAAACAAAGACAGTGAAAGAGAGAGAAATTCTTACACAATGCGTTCAGGGGCTGTGATGCAACCTGGATTGACCATATCTAGACCCACAGCTGGATGAGACATAAGGGTGGACACTCTTGGGGCTGAGAGGTTTGGTGAGGTTGGGTGAGCAAACGCAGACCCTTTAAAGTAATACTGCGTGGTACCCATCGCATGGGTCCCAAATCTCCAGGTTCAAGGGCATCTTCCTACATCGAAAACATGCATGAGAAAACAAAAAGATGGTACACCATGTGATGGGGAAAGGTTTCTAAAACGCACCTCATTTCTCTTCTCCTTGTGCCCGGGTTCGCCATTCCAGCCGCTTTACTAACAATCTCCCTACTTGGAGCATCAGCACCTTTAACCTCCTGTTCCGTACAGGTTGCAATTTGTCCTGAGGATGAACGGGTAGACGGGGAACCAGTGAGAGACTAGCTCTTGGTGTTGGGACAGGCACAGGTCACTCTATTTTCCCATCAGGAAGAAGAATTAACCACAGGCTCATCCTCCCCCCCGGAACCAGAACAGGGCCTGAAGCCATCCTGCGCCTTTGCGGCCAGCTCCCAAAAAAGCGAGTTGTAAAATGGAGCTTCAGGGCACTGCAATTCACAAACCTGCAGAGTTATAAATGATAACTCTCGTCCACAAATATATTGAGGGAAGGCAAAGAAGAGGATTTGAAATCAAGGCAGAATTGCAGGAAACAGATTTCAGGAGGTAGATTCGAATCGCCTTTAAAGCACATGAAAAGCGGCAAAACGTTGACAATGATGCCCTTGGCCAAAAAGGGCGTATGCGTTTTTTCCTGAATATATTCAGGAAAAAACGCATACGCCCTTTTTGGCCAACCAAGCAACCTGGAAAGGCAAATCAGCGCTACAAAGAAGACGCGCTACCCATCGGTCAAAAGGGCCATGCTGAAAAAAGTCTCAAAACCAGAAATGCAGGACAGGCCATGGAGAAATGGGAGCCTTGCTACACTGATGGGCGGGATGTAAATTGCCAACAGCCACTCTGGAGAAGTGTACGGTGTGTCCTGAAACAACTAAAAGACACAGCTTAGAGAGCATAGGGCACTTCCACTCATGGGGGTATAAATTGGGAAAATGAAAAATCAGCAAGACACAAGCACCCCAAAGTTTAGGGCTGCTCTGTTGACAAGGACCTCCACTTCATTCCACCTTCAATATCCCAGGAAAGAGAAAAATGAATAAAGAAGTTGTGGTCCTTATGTACAATGGAATATCACTCAGCCATGAAATCAATGTCATAAGGCTAGTAGCAGCATGATGAGTGGATTTAGGTACAACGATTCTAAGTGAAATAAGTCACACAGAAAAGGACACTTCTCATAAGGTATCACTTATAGAGGGAATGTAAAAACCGTTACACTTGAACTGAATTACAAAACAGAACAGAGTCACACATGCAGAAAACACACTATGGCTGCTTAACGTGAAAGGTGAGGTGGGGTGATACATAAAACAAGGGTTTCAAATTAGCTCAGATACCGTTCCATAAACCCAATATGTAATAGACAAGACCTACTCCTTGCTCAGAGAACTGGACTCAACACGCCCTATTCACTGCACAAGAATATATCTGACTAGTAATAATCTTAAAACCTATGTATTGATATCTCTCTGTTAGTGTGTCAAGTGGGTGTAAAGCGGCATAAACACAGCAGTGAAAAGCAGCTAAACCCCATTATAAAAATAAATTACTTTTACAAACCCATGAAACAAAGACAGTGAAAGAGAGAGAAATTCTTACACAATGCGTTCAGGGGCTGTGATGCAACCTGGATTGACCATATCTAGACCCACAGCTGGATGAGACATAAGGGTGGACACTCTTGGGGCTGAGAGGTTTGGTGAGGTTGGGTGAGCAAACGCAGACCCTTTAAAGTAATACTGCGTGGTACCCATCGCATGGGTCCCAAATCTCCAGGTTCAAGGGCATCTTCCTACATCGAAAACATGCATGAGAAAACAAAAAGATGGTACACCATGTGATGGGGAAAGGTTTCTAAAACGCACCTCATTTCTCTTCTCCTTGTGCCCGGGGTTGCCATTCCAGCCGCTTTCCTAGCAATCTCCCTACTTGGAGCATCAGCACCTTTAACCTCCTGTTCCGTACAGGTTGCAATTTGTCCTGAGGATGAACGGGAAGACGGGGAACCAGTGAGAGACTAGCTCTTGTTGTTGGGACAGGCACAGGTCACTCTATTCTCCCATCAGGAAGAAGAATTAACCACAGGCTCATCATCCCCCCCGGAACCAGAACAGGGCCTGAAGCCAACCAGTGCTTTTGCGGCCAGCTCCCAAAAAAGCGAGTTGTAAAATGGAGCTTCAGGGCACTGCAATTCACAAACCTGCAGAGTTATAAATGATAACTCTCGTCCACAAATATATTGAGGGAAAGCAAAGAAGAGGATTTGAAATCAAGGCAGAATTGCAGGAAACAGATTTCAGGAGGTAGATTCGAATCGCCTTTAAAGCACATGAAAAGCGGCAAAACGTTGACAATGATGCCCTTGGCCAAAAAGGGCGTATGCGTTTTTTCCTGAATATATTCAGGAAAAAACGCATACGCCCTTTTTGGCCAACCAAGCAACCTGGAAAGGCAAATCAGGGCTACAAAGAAGACTCGCTACCCATCGGTCAAAAGGGCCATGCTGAAAAAAGTCTCAAAACCAGAAATGCAGGACAGGCCATGGAGAAATGGGAGCCTTGCGACACTGATGGGCGGGATGTAAATTGCCAACAGCCACTCTGGAGAAGTGTACGGTGTGTCCTGAAACATCTAAAAAACACAGCTTAGAGAGCATAGGGCACTTCCACTCATGGGGGTATAAATTGGGAAAATGAAAAATCAGCAAGACACAAGCACCCCAAAGTTTAGGGCTGCTCTGTTGACAAGGACCTCCACTTCATTCCACCTTCAATATCCCAGGAAAGAGAAAAATGGATAAAGAAGTTGTGGTCCTTATGTACAATGGAATATCACTCAGCCATGAAATCAATGTCATAAGGCTAGTAGCAGCATGATGAGTGGATTTAGGTACGACGATTCTAAGTGAAATAAGTCACACAGAAAAGGACACTTCTCATAAGGTATCACTTATAGAGGGAATGTAAAAACCGTTACACTTGAACTGAATTACAAAACAGAACAGAGTCACACATGCAGAAAACACACTATGGCTGCTTAACGGGAAAGGTGAGGTGGGGTGATACATAAAACAAGGGTTTCAAATTAGCTCAGATACCGTTCCATAAACCCAATATGTAATAGACAAGGCCTACTCCTTGCTCAGAGAAGTGGACTCAACACGCCCTATTCACCGCACAAGAATATATCTGACTAGTAATAATCTTAAAACCTATGTATTGATATCTCTCTGTTAGTGTGTCAAGTGGGTGTAAAGCGGCATAAACACAGCAGTGAAAAGCAGCTAAACCCCATTATAAAAATAAATTACTTTTACAAACCCATGAAACAAAGACAGTGAAAGAGAGAGAAATTCTTACACAATGCGTTCAGGGGCTGTGATGCAACCTGGATTGACCATATCTAGACCCACAGCTGGATGAGACATAAGGGTGGACACTCTTGGGGCTGAGAGGTTTGGTGAGGTTGGGTGAGCAAACGCAGACCCTTTAAAGTAATACTGCGTGGTACCCATCGCATGGGTCCCAAATCTCCAGGTTCAAGGGCATCTTCCTACATCGAAAACATGCATGAGAAAACAAAAGATGGTACACCATGTGATGGGGAAAGGTTTCTAAAACGCACCTCATTTCTCTTCTCCTTGTGCCCGGGTTCGCCATTCCAGCCGCTTTACTAACAATCTCCCTACTTGGAGCATCAGCACCTTTAACCTCCTGTTCCGTACAGGTTGCAATTTGTCCTGAGGATGAACGGGTAGACGGGGAACCAGTGAGAGACTAGCTCTTGGTGTTGGGACAGGCACAGGTCACTCTATTTTCCCATCAGGAAGAAGAATTAACCACAGGCTCATCCTCCCCCCCGGAACCAGAACAGGGCCTGAAGCCATCCTGCGCCTTTGCGGCCAGCTCCCAAAAAAGCGAGTTGTAAAATGGAGCTTCAGGGCACTGCAATTCACAAACCTGCAGAGTTATAAATGATAACTCTCGTCCACAAATATATTGAGGGAAGGCAAAGAAGAGGATTTGAAATCAAGGCAGAATTGCAGGAAACAGATTTCAGGAGGTAGATTCGAATCGCCTTTAAAGCACATGAAAAGCGGCAAAACGTTGACAATGATGCCCTTGGCCAAAAAGGGCGTATGCGTTTTTTCCTGAATATATTCAGGAAAAAACGCATACGCCCTTTTTGGCCAACCAAGCAACCTGGAAAGGCAAATCAGCGCTACAAAGAAGACGCGCTACCCATCGGTCAAAAGGGCCATGCTGAAAAAAGTCTCAAAACCAGAAATGCAGGACAGGCCATGGAGAAATGGGAGCCTTGCTACACTGATGGGCGGGATGTAAATTGCCAACAGCCACTCTGGAGAAGTGTACGGTGTGTCCTGAAACATCTAAAAGACACAGCTTAGAGAGCATAGGGCACTTCCACTCATGGGGGTATAAATTGGGAAAATGAAAAATCAGCAAGACACAAGCACCCCAAAGTTTAGGGCTGCTCTGTTGACAAGGACCTCCACTTCATTCCACCTTCAATATCCCAGGAAAGAGAAAAATGGATAAAGAAGTTGTGGTCCTTATGTACAATGGAATATCACTCAGCCATGAAATCAATGTCATAAGGCTAGGAGCAGCATGATGAGTGGATTTAGGTACGACGATTCTAAGTGAAATAAGTCACACAGAAAAGGACACTTCTCATAAGGTATCACTTATAGAGGGAATGTAAAAACCGTTACACTTGAACTGAATTACAAAACAGAACAGAGTCACACATGCAGAAAACACACTATGGCTGCTTAACGGGAAAGGTGAGGTGGGGTGATACATAAAACAAGGGTTTCAAATTAGCTCAGATACCGTTCCATAAACCCAATATGTAATAGACAAGACCTACTCCTTGCTCAGAGAACTGGACTCAACACGCCCTATTCACCGCACAAGAATATATCTGACTAGTAATAATGTTAAAACCTATGTATTGATATCTCTCTGTTAGTGTGTCAAGTGGGTGTAAAGCGGCATAAACACAGCAGTGAAAAGCAGCTAAACCCCATTATAAAAATAAATTACTTCGAAAAACCCATGAAACAAAGACAGTGAAAGAGAGAAATTCTTACACAATGCATTCAGGGGCTGTGATGCAACCTGGATTGACCATATCTAGACCCACAGCTGATTGAGACATAAGGGTGGACACTCTTGGGGCTGAGAGGTTTGGTGAGGTTGGGTGAGCAAACGCAGACCCTTTAAAGTAATACTGCGTGGTACCCATCGCATGGGTCCCAAATCTCCAGGTTCAAGGGCATCTTCCTACATCGAAAACATGCATGAGAAAACAAAAAGATGGTACACCATGTGATGGGGAAAGGTTTCTAAAACGCACCTCATTTCTCTTCTCCTTGTGCCCGGGGTTGCCATTCCAGCCGCTTTCCTAGCAATCTCCCTACTTGGAGCATCAGCACCTTTAACCTCCTGTTCCGTACAGGTTGCAATTTGTCCTGAGGATGAACGGGAAGACGGGGAACCAGTGAGAGACTAGCTCTTCTTGTTGGGACAGGCACAGGTCACTCTATTTTCCCATCAGGAAGAAGAATTAACCACAGGCTCATCATCCCCCCAGAACCAGAACAGGGCCTGAAGCCATCCAGGGCTTTTGCGGCCAGCTCCCAAAAAAGCGAGTTGTAAAATGGAGCTTCAGGGCACTGCAATTCACAAACCTGCAGAGTTATAAATGATAACTCTCGTCCACAATTATATTGAGGGAAGGCAAAGAAGAGGATTTGAAATCAAGGCAGAATTGCAGGAAACAGATTTCAGGAGGTAGATTCGAATCGCCTTTAAAGCACATGAAAAGCGGCAAAACGTTGACAATGATGCCCTTGGCCAAAAAGGGCGTATGCGTTTTTTCCTGAATATATTCAGGAAAAAACGCATACGCCCTTTTTGGCCAACCAAGCAACCTGGAAAGGCAAATCAGGGCTACAAAGAAGACTCGCTACCCATCGGTCAAAAGGGCCATGCTGAAAAAAGTCTCAAAACCAGAAATGCAGGACAGGCCATGGAGAAATGGGAGCCTTGCTACACTGATGGGCGGGATGTAAATTGCCAACAGCCACTCTGGAGAAGTGTACGGTGTGTCCTGAAACATCTAAAAGACACAGCTTAGAGAGCATAGGGCACTTCCACTCATGGGGGTATAAATTGGGAAAATGAAAAATCAGCAAGACACAAGCACCCCAAAGTTTAGGGCTGCTCTGTTGACAAGGACCTCCACTTCATTCCACCTTCAATATCCCAGGAAAGAGAAAAATGGATAAAGAAGTTGTGGTCCTTATGTACAATGGAATATCACTCAGCCATGAAATCAATGTCATAAGGCTAGTAGCAGCATGATGAGTGGATTTAGGTACAACGATTCTAAGTGAAATAAGTCACACAGAAAAGGACACTTCTCATAAGGTATCACTTATAGAGGGAATGTCAAAACCATTACACTTGAACTGAATTACAAAACAGAACAGAGTCACACATGCAGAAAACACACTATGGCTGCTTAACGGGAAAGGTGAGGTGGGGTGATACATAAAACAAGGGTTTCAAATTAGCTCAGATACCGTTCCATAAACCCAATATGTAATAGACAAGACCTACTCCTTGCTCAGAGAACTGGTCTCAACACGCCCTATTCACTGCACAAGAATATATCTGACTAGTAATAATCTTAAAACCTATGTATTGATATCTCTCTGTTAGTGTGTCAAGTGGGTGTAAAGCGGCATAAACACAGCAGTGAAAAGCAGCTAAACCCCATTATAAAAATAAATTACTTCGAAAAACCCATGAAACAAAGACAGTGAAAGAGAGAAATTCTTACATAATGCATTCAGGGGCTGTGATGCAACCTGGATTGACCATATCTAGACCCACAGCTGATTGAGACATAAGGGTGGACACTCTTGGGGCTGAGAGGTTTGGTGAGGTTGGGTGAGCAAACGCAGACCCTTTAAAGTAATACTGCGTGGTACCCATCGCATGGGTCCCAAATCTCCAGGTTCAAGGGCATCTTCCTACATCGAAAACATGCATGAGAAAACAAAAAAGATGGTACACCATGTGATGGGGAAAGGTTTCTAAAACGCACCTCATTTCTCTTCTCCTTGTGCCCGGGGTCGCCATTCCAGCCGCTTTCCTAGCAATCTCCCTACTTGGAGCATCAGCACCTTTAACCTCCTGTTCCGTACAGGTTGCAATTTGTCCTGAGGATGAACGGGAAGACGGGGAACCAGTGAGAGACTAGCTCTTGTTGTTGGGAAAGGCACAGGTCACTCTATTCTCCCATCAGGAAGAAGAATTAACCACAGGCTCATCATCCCCCCCGGAACCAGAACAGGGCCTGAAGCCATCCAGTGCTTTTGCGGCCAGCTCCCAAAAAAGCGAGTTGTAAAATGGAGCTTCAGGGCACTGCAATTCACAAACCTGCAGAGTTATAAATGATAACTCTCGTCCACAAATATATTGAGGGAAAGCAAAGAAGAGGATTTGAAATCAAGGCAGAATTGCAGGAAACAGATTTCAGGAGGTAGATTCGAATCGCCTTTAAAGCACATGAAAAGCGGCAAAACGTTGACAATGATGCCCTTGGCCAAAAAGGGCGTATGCGTTTTTTCCTGAATATATTCAGGAAAAAACGCATACGCCCTTTTTGGCCAACCAAGCAACCTGGAAAGGCAAATCAGGGCTACAAAGAAGACTCGCTACCCATCGGTCAAAAGGGCCATGCTGAAAAAAGTCTCAAAACCAGAAATGCAGGACAGGCCATGGAGAAATGGGAGCCTTGCTACACTGATGGGCGGGATGTAAATTGCCAACAGCCACTCTGGAGAAGTGTACGGTGTGTCCTGAAACATCTAAAAGACACAGCTTAGAGAGCATAGGGCACTTCCACTCATGGGGGTATAAATTGGGAAAATGAAAAATCAGCAAGACACAAGCACCCCAAAGTTTAGGGCTGCTCTGTTGACAAGGACCTCCACTTCATTCCACCTTCAATATCCCAGGAAAGAGAAAAATGGATAAAGAAGTTGTGGTCCTTATGTGCAATGGAATATCACTGAGCCATGAAATCAATGTCATAAGGCTAGTAGCAGCATGATGAGTGGATTTAGGTACGACGATTCTAAGTGAAATAAGTCACACAGAAAAGGACACTTCTCATAAGGTATCACTTATAGAGGGAATGTAAAAACCGTTACACTTGAACTGAATTACAAAACAGAGCAGAGTCACACAAGCAGAAAACACACTATGGCTGCTTAACGGGAAAGGTGAGGTGGGGTGATACATAAAACAAGGGTTTCAAATTAGCTCAGATACCGTTCCATAAACCCAATATGTAATAGACAAGACCTACTCCTTGCTCAGAGAACTGGACTCAACACGCCCTATTCACCGCACAAGAATATATCTGACTAGTAATAATCTTAAAACCTATGTATTGATATCTCTCTGTTAGTGTGTCAAGTGGGTGTAAAGCGGCATAAACACAGCAGTGAAAAGCAGCTAAACCCCATTATAAAAATAAATTACTTCTACAAACCCATGAAACAAAGACAGTGAAAGAGAGAGAAATTCTTACACAATGCGTTCAGGGGCTGTGATGCAACCTGGATTGACCATATCTAGACCCACAGCTGGATGAGACATAAGGGTGGACACTCTTGGGGCTGAGAGGTTTGGTGAGGTTGGGTGAGCAAACGCAGACCCTTTAAAGTAATACTGCGTGGTACCCATCGCATGGGTCCCAAATCTCCAGGTTCAAGGGCATCTTCCTACATCGAAAACATGCATGAGAAAACAAAAAGATGGTACACCATGTGATGGGGAAAGGTTTCTAAAACGCACCTCATTTCTCTTCTCCTTGTGCCCGGGGTCGCCATTCCAGCTGCTTTCCTAGCAATCTCCCTACTTGGAGCATCAGCACCTTTAACCTCCTGTTCCGTACAGGTTGCAATTTGTACTGAGGATGAACGGGAAGACGGGGAACCAGTGATAGACTAGCTCTTCTTGTTGGGACAGGCACAGGTCACTCTATTTTCCCATCAGGAAGAAGAATTAACCACAGGCTCATCATCCCCCCAGAACCAGAACAGGGCCTGAAGCCATCCAGGGCTTTTGCGGCCAGCTCCCAAAAAAGCGAGTTGTAAAATGGAGCTTCAGGGCACTGCAATTCACAAACCTGCAGAGTTATAAATGATAACTCTCGTCCACAAATATATTGAGGGAAGGCAAAGAAGAGGATTTGAAATCAAGGCAGAATTGCAGGAAACAGATTTCAGGAGGTAGATTCGAATCGCCTTTAAAGCACATGAAAAGCGGCAAAACGTTGACAATGATGCCCTTGGCCAAAAAGGGCGTATGCGTTTTTTCCTGAATATATTCAGGAAAAAACGCATACGCCCTTTTTGGCCAACCAAGCAACCTGGAAAGGCAAATCAGGGCTACAAAGAAGACTCGCTACCCATCGGTCAAAAGGGCCATGCTGAAAAAAGTCTCAAAACCAGAAATGCAGGACAGGCCATGGAGAAATGGGAGCCTTGCTACACTGATGGGCGGGATGTAAATTGCCAACAGCCACTCTGGAGAAGTGTACGGTGTGTCCTGAAACATCTAAAAGACACAGCTTAGAGAGCATAGGGCACTTCCACTCATGGGGGTATAAATTGGGAAAATGAAAAATCAGCAAGACACAAGCACCCCAAAGTTTAGGGCTGCTCTGTTGACAAGGACCTCCACTTCATTCCACCTTCAATATCCCAGGAAATAGAAAAATGGATAAAGAAGTTGTGGTCCTTATGTACAATGGAATATCACTCAGCCATGAAATCAATGTCATAAGGCTAGTAGCAGCATGATGAGTGGATTTAGGTACGACGATTCTAAGTGAAATAAGTCACACAGAAAAGGACACTTCTCATAAGGTATCACTTATAGAGGGAATGTCAAAACCGTTACACTTGAACTGAATTACAAAACAGAACAGAGTCACACATGCAGAAAACACACTATGGCTGCTTAAAGGGAAAGGTGAGGTGGGGTGATACATAAAACAAGGGTTTCAAATTAGCTCAGATACCGTTCCATAAACCCAATATGTAATAGACAAGACCTACTCCTTGCTCAGAGAACTGGACTCAACACGCCCTATTCACCGCACAAGAATATATCTGACTAGTAATAATCTTAAAACCTATGTATTGATATCTCTCTGTTAGTGTGTCAAGTGGGTGTAAAGCGGCATAAACACAGCAGTGAAAAGCAGCTAAACCCCATTATAAAAATAAATTACTTTTACAAACCCATGAAACAAAGACAGTGAAAGAGAGAGAAATTCTTACACAATGCGTTCAGGGGCTGTGATGCAACCTGGATTGACCATATCTAGACCCACAGCTGATTGAGACATAAGGGTGGACACTCTTGGGGCTGAGAGGTTTGGTGAGGTTGGGTGAGCAAACGCAGACCCTTTAAAGGAATACTGCGTGGTACCCATCTCATGGGTCCCAAATCTCCAGGTTCAAGGGCATCTTCCTACATCGAAAACATGCATGAGAAAACAAAAAAGATGGTACACCATGTGATGGGGAAAGGTTTCTAAAACGCACCTCATTTCTCTTCTCCTTGTGCCCGGGGTCGCCATTCCAGCCGCTTTCCTAGCAATCTCCCTACTTGGAGCATCAGCACCTTTAACCTCCTGTTCCGTACAGGTTGCAGTTTGTCCTGAGGATGAACGGGAAGACGGGGAACCAGTGAGAGACTAGCTCTTGTTGTTGGGACAGGCACAGGTCACTCTATTCTCCCATCAGGAAGAAGAATTAACCACAGGCTCATCATCCCCCCCGGAACCAGAACAGGGCCTGAAGCCATCCAGTGCTTTTGCGGCCAGCTCCCAAAAAAGCGAGTTGTAAAATGGAGCTTCAGGGCACTGCAATTCACAAACCTGCAGAGTTATAAATGATAACTCTCGTCCACAAATATATTGAGGGAAAGCAAAGAAGAGGATTTGAAATCAAGGCAGAATTGCAGGAAACAGATTTCAGGAGGTAGATTCGAATCGCCTTTAAAGCACATGAAAAGCGGCAAAACGTTGACAATGATGCCCTTGGCCAAAAAGGGCGTATGCGTTTTTTCCTGAATATATTCAGGAAAAAACGCATACGCCCTTTTTGGCCAACCAAGCAACCTGGAAAGGCAAATCAGGGCTACAAAGAAGACTCGCTACCCATCGGTCAAAAGGGCCATGCTGAAAAAAGTCTCAAAACCAGAAATGCAGGACAGGCCATGGAGAAATGGGAGCCTTGCTACACTGATGGGTGGGATGTAAATTGCCAACAGCCACTCTGGAGAAGTGTACGGTGTGTCCTGAAACATCTAAAAGACACAGCTTAGAGAGCATAGGGCACTTCCACTCATGGGGGTATAAATTGGGAAAATGAAAAATCAGCAAGACACAAGCACCCCAAAGTTTAGGGCTGCTCTGTTGACAAGGACCTCCACTTCATTCCACCTTCAATATCCCAGGAAAGAGAAAAATGGATAAAGAAGTTGTGGTCCTTATGTGCAATGGAATATCACTGAGCCATGAAATCAATGTCATAAGGCTAGTAGCAGCATGATGAGTGGATTTAGGTACGACGATTCTAAGTGAAATAAGTCACACAGAAAAGGACACTTCTCATAAGGTATCACTTATAGAGGGAATGTAAAAACCGTTACACTTGAACTGAATTACAAAACAGAGCAGAGTCACACAAGCAGAAAACACACTATGGCTGCTTAACGGGAAAGGTGAGGTGGGGTGATACATAAAACAAGGGTTTCAAATTAGCTCAGATACCGTTCCATAAACCCAATATGTAATAGACAAGACCTACTCCTTGCTCAGAGAACTGGACTCAACACGCCCTATTCACCGCACAAGAATATATCTGACTAGTAATAATCTTAAAACCTATGTATTGATATCTCTCTGTTAGTGTGTCAAGTGGGTGTAAAGCGGCATAAACACAGCAGTGAAAAGCAGCTAAACCCCATTATAAAAATAAATTACTTCTACAAACCCATGAAACAAAGACAGTGAAAGAGAGAGAAATTCTTACACAATGCGTTCAGGGGCTGTGATGCAACCTGGATTGACCATATCTAGACCCACAGCTGGATGAGACATAAGGGTGGACACTCTTGGGGCTGAGAGGTTTGGTGAGGTTGGGTGAGCAAACGCAGACCCTTTAAAGTAATACTGCGTGGTACCCATCGCATGGGTCCCAAATCTCCAGGTTCAAGGGCATCTTCCTACATCGAAAACATGCATGAGAAAACAAAAAGATGGTACACCATGTGATGGGGAAAGGTTTCTAAAACGCACCTCATTTCTCTTCTCCTTGTGCCCGGGGTCGCCATTCCAGCTGCTTTCCTAGCAATCTCCCTACTTGGAGCATCAGCACCTTTAACCTCCTGTTCCGTACAGGTTGCAATTTGTACTGAGGATGAACGGGAAGACGGGGAACCAGTGATAGACTAGCTCTTCTTGTTGGGACAGGCACAGGTCACTCTATTTTCCCATCAGGAAGAAGAATTAACCACAGGCTCATCATCCCCCCAGAACCAGAACAGGGCCTGAAGCCATCCAGGGCTTTTGCGGCCAGCTCCCAAAAAAGCGAGTTGTAAAATGGAGCTTCAGGGCACTGCAATTCACAAACCTGCAGAGTTATAAATGATAACTCTCGTCCACAAATATATTGAGGGAAGGCAAAGAAGAGGATTTGAAATCAAGGCAGAATTGCAGGAAACAGATTTCAGGAGGTAGATTCGAATCGCCTTTAAAGCACATGAAAAGCGGCAAAACGTTGACAATGATGCCCTTGGCCAAAAAGGGCGTATGCGTTTTTTCCTGAATATATTCAGGAAAAAACGCATACGCCCTTTTTGGCCAACCAAGCAACCTGGAAAGGCAAATCAGGGCTACAAAGAAGACTCGCTACCCATCGGTCAAAAGGGCCATGCTGAAAAAAGTCTCAAAACCAGAAATGCAGGACAGGCCATGGAGAAATGGGAGCCTTGCTACACTGATGGGCGGGATGTAAATTGCCAACAGCCACTCTGGAGAAGTGTACGGTGTGTCCTGAAACATCTAAAAGACACAGCTTAGAGAGCATAGGGCACTTCCACTCATGGGGGTATAAATTGGGAAAATGAAAAATCAGCAAGACACAAGCACCCCAAAGTTTAGGGCTGCTCTGTTGACAAGGACCTCCACTTCATTCCACCTTCAATATCCCAGGAAATAGAAAAATGGATAAAGAAGTTGTGATCCTTATGTACAATGGAATATCACTCAGCCATGAAATCAATGTCATAAGGCTAGTAGCAGCATGATGAGTGGATTTAGGTACGACGATTCTAAGTGAAATAAGTCACACAGAAAAGGACACTTCTCATAAGGTATCACTTATAGAGGGAATGTCAAAACCGTTACACTTGAACTGAATTACAAAACAGAACAGAGTCACACATGCAGAAAACACACTATGGCTGCTTAAAGGGAAAGGTGAGGTGGGGTGATACATAAAACAAGGGTTTCAAATTAGCTCAGATACCGTTCCATAAACCCAATATGTAATAGACAAGACCTACTCCTTGCTCAGAGAACTGGACTCAACACGCCCTATTCACCGCACAAGAATATATCTGACTAGTAATAATCTTAAAACCTATGTATTGATATCTCTCTGTTAGTGTGTCAAGTGGGTGTAAAGCGGCATAAACACAGCAGTGAAAAGCAGCTAAACCCCATTATAAAAATAAATTACTTTTACAAACCCATGAAACAAAGACAGTGAAAGAGAGAGAAATTCTTACACAATGCGTTCAGGGGCTGTGATGCAACCTGGATTGACCATATCTAGACCCACAGCTGATTGAGACATAAGGGTGGACACTCTTGGGGCTGAGAGGTTTGGTGAGGTTGGGTGAGCAAACGCAGACCCTTTAAAGGAATACTGCGTGGTACCCATCTCATGGGTCCCAAATCTCCAGGTTCAAGGGCATCTTCCTACATCGAAAACATGCATGAGAAAACAAAAAAGATGGTACACCATGTGATGGGGAAAGGTTTCTAAAACGCACCTCATTTCTCTTCTCCTTGTGCCCGGGGTCGCCATTCCAGCCGCTTTCCTAGCAATCTCCCTACTTGGAGCATCAGCACCTTTAACCTCCTGTTCCGTACAGGTTGCAGTTTGTCCTGAGGATGAACGGGAAGACGGGGAACCAGTGAGAGACTAGCTCTTGTTGTTGGGACAGGCACAGGTCACTCTATTCTCCCATCAGGAAGAAGAATTAACCACAGGCTCATCATCCCCCCCGGAACCAGAACAGGGCCTGAAGCCATCCAGTGCTTTTGCGGCCAGCTCCCAAAAAAGCGAGTTGTAAAATGGAGCTTCAGGGCACTGCAATTCACAAACCTGCAGAGTTATAAATGATAACTCTCGTCCACAAATATATTGAGGGAAAGCAAAGAAGAGGATTTGAAATCAAGGCAGAATTGCAGGAAACAGATTTCAGGAGGTAGATTCGAATCGCCTTTAAAGCACATGAAAAGCGGCAAAACGTTGACAATGATGCCCTTGGCCAAAAAGGGCGTATGCGTTTTTTCCTGAATATATTCAGGAAAAAACGCATACGCCCTTTTTGGCCAACCAAGCAACCTGGAAAGGCAAATCAGGGCTACAAAGAAGACTCGCTACCCATCGGTCAAAAGGGCCATGCTGAAAAAAGTCTCAAAACCAGAAATGCAGGACAGGCCATGGAGAAATGGGAGCCTTGCTACACTGATGGGCGGGATGTAAATTGCCAACAGCCACTCTGGAGAAGTGTACGGTGTGTCCTGAAACATCTAAAAGACACAGCTTAGAGAGCATAGGGCACTTCCACTCATGGGGGTATAAATTGGGAAAATGAAAAATCAGCAAGACACAAGCACCCCAAAGTTTAGGGCTGCTCTGTTGACAAGGACCTCCACTTCATTCCACCTTCAATATCCCAGGAAAGAGAAAAATGGATAAAGAAGTTGTGGTCCTTATGTGCAATGGAATATCACTGAGCCATGAAATCAATGTCATAAGGCTAGTAGCAGCATGATGAGTGGATTTAGGTACGACGATTCTAAGTGAAATAAGTCACACAGAAAAGGACACTTCTCATAAGGTATCACTTATAGAGGGAATGTAAAAACCGTTACACTTGAACTGAATTACAAAACAGAGCAGAGTCACACAAGCAGAAAACACACTATGGCTGCTTAACGGGAAAGGTGAGGTGGGGTGATACATAAAACAAGGGTTTCAAATTAGCTCAGATACCGTTCCATAAACCCAATATGTAATAGACAAGACCTACTCCTTGCTCAGAGAACTGGACTCAACACGCCCTATTCACCGCACAAGAATATATCTGACTAGTAATAATCTTAAAACCTATGTATTGATATCTCTCTGTTAGTGTGTCAAGTGGGTGTAAAGCGGCATAAACACAGCAGTGAAAAGCAGCTAAACCCCATTATAAAAATAAATTACTTCTACAAACCCATGAAACAAAGACAGTGAAAGAGAGAGAAATTCTTACACAATGCGTTCAGGGGCTGTGATGCAACCTGGATTGACCATATCTAGACCCACAGCTGGATGAGACATAAGGGTGGACACTCTTGGGGCTGAGAGGTTTGGTGAGGTTGGGTGAGCAAACGCAGACCCTTTAAAGTAATACTGCGTGGTACCCATCGCATGGGTCCCAAATCTCCAGGTTCAAGGGCATCTTCCTACATCGAAAACATGCATGAGAAAACAAAAAGATGGTACACCATGTGATGGGGAAAGGTTTCTAAAACGCACCTCATTTCTCTTCTCCTTGTGCCCGGGGTCGCCATTCCAGCTGCTTTCCTAGCAATCTCCCTACTTGGAGCATCAGCACCTTTAACCTCCTGTTCCGTACAGGTTGCAATTTGTACTGAGGATGAACGGGAAGACGGGGAACCAGTGATAGACTAGCTCTTCTTGTTGGGACAGGCACAGGTCACTCTATTTTCCCATCAGGAAGAAGAATTAACCACAGGCTCATCATCCCCCCAGAACCAGAACAGGGCCTGAAGCCATCCAGGGCTTTTGCGGCCAGCTCCCAAAAAAGCGAGTTGTAAAATGGAGCTTCAGGGCACTGCAATTCACAAACCTGCAGAGTTATAAATGATAACTCTCGTCCACAAATATATTGAGGGAAGGCAAAGAAGAGGATTTGAAATCAAGGCAGAATTGCAGGAAACAGATTTCAGGAGGTAGATTCGAATCGCCTTTAAAGCACATGAAAAGCGGCAAAACGTTGACAATGATGCCCTTGGCCAAAAAGGGCGTATGCGTTTTTTCCTGAATATATTCAGGAAAAAACGCATACGCCCTTTTTGGCCAACCAAGCAACCTGGAAAGGCAAATCAGGGCTACAAAGAAGACTCGCTACCCATCGGTCAAAAGGGCCATGCTGAAAAAAGTCTCAAAACCAGAAATGCAGGACAGGCCATGGAGAAATGGGAGCCTTGCTACACTGATGGGCGGGATGTAAATTGCCAACAGCCACTCTGGAGAAGTGTACGGTGTGTCCTGAAACATCTAAAAGACACAGCTTAGAGAGCATAGGGCACTTCCACTCATGGGGGTATAAATTGGGAAAATGAAAAATCAGCAAGACACAAGCACCCCAAAGTTTAGGGCTGCTCTGTTGACAAGGACCTCCACTTCATTCCACCTTCAATATCCCAGGAAAGAGAAAAATGGATAAAGAAGTTGTGGTCCTTATGTGCAATGGAATATCACTGAGCCATGAAATCAATGTCATAAGGCTAGTAGCAGCATGATGAGTGGATTTAGGTACGACGATTCTAAGTGAAATAAGTCACACAGAAAAGGACACTTCTCATAAGGTATCACTTATAGAGGGAATGTAAAAACCGTTACACTTGAACTGAATTACAAAACAGAGCAGAGTCACACAAGCAGAAAACACACTATGGCTGCTTAACGGGAAAGGTGAGGTGGGGTGATACATAAAACAAGGGTTTCAAATTAGCTCAGATACCGTTCCATAAACCCAATATGTAATAGACAAGACCTACTCCTTGCTCAGAGAACTGGACTCAACACGCCCTATTCACCGCACAAGAATATATCTGACTAGTAATAATCTTAAAACCTATGTATTGATATCTCTCTGTTAGTGTGTCAAGTGGGTGTAAAGCGGCATAAACACAGCAGTGAAAAGCAGCTAAACCCCATTATAAAAATAAATTACTTCTACAAACCCATGAAACAAAGACAGTGAAAGAGAGAGAAATTCTTACACAATGCGTTCAGGGGCTGTGATGCAACCTGGATTGACCATATCTAGAACCACAGCTGGATGAGACATAAGGGTGGACACTCTTGGGGCTGAGAGGTTTGGTGAGGTTGGGTGAGCAAACGCAGACCCTTTAAAGTAATACTGCGTGGTACCCATCGCATGGGTCCCAAATCTCCAGGTTCAAGGGCATCTTCCTACATCGAAAACATGCATGAGAAAACAAAAAGATGGTACACCATGTGATGGGGAAAGGTTTCTAAAACGCACCTCATTTCTCTTCTCCTTGTGCCCGGGGTCGCCATTCCAGCTGCTTTCCTAGCAATCTCCCTACTTGGAGCATCAGCACCTTTAACCTCCTGTTCCGTACAGGTTGCAATTTGTACTGAGGATGAACGGGAAGACGGGGAACCAGTGATAGACTAGCTCTTCTTGTTGGGACAGGCACAGGTCACTCTATTTTCCCATCAGGAAGAAGAATTAACCACAGGCTCATCATCCCCCCAGAACCAGAACAGGGCCTGAAGCCATCCAGGGCTTTTGCGGCCAGCTCCCAAAAAAGCGAGTTGTAAAATGGAGCTTCAGGGCACTGCAATTCACAAACCTGCAGAGTTATAAATGATAACTCTCGTCCACAAATATATTGAGGGAAGGCAAAGAAGAGGATTTGAAATCAAGGCAGAATTGCAGGAAACAGATTTCAGGAGGTAGATTCGAATCGCCTTTAAAGCACATGAAAAGCGGCAAAACGTTGACAATGATGCCCTTGGCCAAAAAGGGCGTATGCGTTTTTTCCTGAATATATTCAGGAAAAAACGCATACGCCCTTTTTGGCCAACCAAGCAACCTGGAAAGGCAAATCAGGGCTACAAAGAAGACTCGCTACCCATCGGTCAAAAGGGCCATGCTGAAAAAAGTCTCAAAACCAGAAATGCAGGACAGGCCATGGAGAAATGGGAGCCTTGCTACACTGATGGGCGGGATGTAAATTGCCAACAGCCACTCTGGAGAAGTGTACGGTGTGTCCTGAAACATCTAAAAGACACAGCTTAGAGAGCATAGGGCACTTCCACTCATGGGGGTATAAATTGGGAAAATGAAAAATCAGCAAGACACAAGCACCCCAAAGTTTAGGGCTGCTCTGTTGACAAGGACCTCCACTTCATTCCACCTTCAATATCCCAGGAAAGAGAAAAATGGATAAAGAAGTTGTGGTCCTTATGTACAATGGAATATCACTCAGCCATGAAATCAATGTCATAAGGCTAGTAGCAGCATGATGAGTGGATTTAGGTACGACGATTCTAAGTGAAATAAGTCACACAGAAAAGGACACTTCTCATAAGGTATCACTTATAGAGGGAATGTCAAAACCGTTACACTTGAACTGAATTACAAAACAGAACAGAGTCACACATGCAGAAAACACACTATGGCTGCTTAACGGGAAAGGTGAGGTGGGGTGATACATAAAACAAGGGTTTCAAATTAGCTCAGATACCGTTCCATAAACCCAATATGTAATAGACAAGACCTACTCCTTGCTCAGAGAACTGGACTCAACACGCCCTATTCACCGCACAAGAATATATCTGACTAGTAATAATCTTAAAACCTATGTATTGATATCTCTCTGTTAGTGTGTCAAGTGGGTGTAAAGCGGCATAAACACAGCAGTGAAAAGCAGCTAAACCCCATTATAAAAATAAATTACTTTTACAAACCCATGAAACAAAGACAGTGAAAGAGAGAGAAATTCTTACACAATGCGTTCAGGGGCTGTGATGCAACCTGGATTGACCATATCTAGACCCACAGCTGATTGAGACATAAGGGTGGACACTCTTGGGGCTGAGAGGTTTGGTGAGGTTGGGTGAGCAAACGCAGACCCTTTAAAGGAATACTGCGTGGTACCCATCTCATGGGTTCCAAATCTCCAGGTTCAAGGGCATCTTCCTACATCGAAAACATGCATGAGAAAACAAAAAAGATGCTACACCATGTGATGGGGAAAGGTTTCTAAAACGCACCTCATTTCTCTTCTCCTTGTGCCCGGGGTCGCCATTCCAGCCGCTTTCCTAGCAATCTCCCTACTTGGAGCATCAGCACCTTTAACCTCCTGTTCCGTACAGGTTGCAATTTGTCCTGAGGATGAACGGGAAGACGGGGAACCAGTGAGAGACTAGCTCTTGTTGTTGGGACAGGCACAGGTCACTCTATTCTCCCATCAGGAAGAAGAATTAACCACAGGCTCATCATCCCCCCCGGAACCAGAACAGGGCCTGAAGCCATCCAGTGCTTTTGCGGCCAGCTCCCAAAAAAGCGAGTTGTAAAATGGAGCTTCAGGGCACTGCAATTCACAAACCTGCAGAGTTATAAATGATAACTCTCGTCCACAAATATATTGAGGGAAAGCAAAGAAGAGGATTTGAAATCAAGGCAGAATTGCAGGAAACAGATTTCAGGAGGTAGATTCGAATCGCCTTTAAAGCACATGAAAAGCGGCAAAACGTTGACAATGATGCCCTTGGCCAAAAAGGGCGTATGCGTTTTTTCCTGAATATATTCAGGAAAAAACGCATACGCCCTTTTTGGCCAACCAAGCAACCTGGAAAGGCAAATCAGGGCTACAAAGAAGACTCGCTACCCATCGGTCAAAAGGGCCATGCTGAAAAAAGTCTCAAAACCAGAAATGCAGGACAGGCCATGGAGAAATGGGAGCCTTGCTACACTGATGGGTGGGATGTAAATTGCCAACAGCCACTCTGGAGAAGTGTACGGTGTGTCCTGAAACATCTAAAAGACACAGCTTAGAGAGCATAGGGCACTTCCACTCATGGGGGTATAAATTGGGAAAATGAAAAATCAGCAAGACACAAGCACCCCAAAGTTTAGGGCTGCTCTGTTGACAAGGACCTCCACTTCATTCCACCTTCAATATCCCAGGAAAGAGAAAAATGGATAAAGAAGTTGTGGTCCTTATGTGCAATGGAATATCACTGAGCCATGAAATCAATGTCATAAGGCTAGTAGCAGCATGATGAGTGGATTTAGGTACGACGATTCTAAGTGAAATAAGTCACACAGAAAAGGACACTTCTCATAAGGTATCACTTATAGAGGGAATGTAAAAACCGTTACACTTGAACTGAATTACAAAACAGAGCAGAGTCACACAAGCAGAAAACACACTATGGCTGCTTAACGGGAAAGGTGAGGTGGGGTGATACATAAAACAAGGGTTTCAAATTAGCTCAGATACCGTTCCATAAACCCAATATGTAATAGACAAGACCTACTCCTTGCTCAGAGAACTGGACTCAACACGCCCTATTCACCGCACAAGAATATATCTGACTAGTAATAATCTTAAAACCTATGTATTGATATCTCTCTGTTAGTGTGTCAAGTGGGTGTAAAGCGGAATAAACACAGCAGTGAAAAGCAGCTAAACCCCATTATAAAAATAAATTACTTCTACAAACCCATGAAACAAAGACAGTGAAAGAGAGAGAAATTCTTACACAATGCGTTCAGGGGCTGTGATGCAACCTGGATTGACCATATCTAGAACCACAGCTGGATGAGACATAAGGGTGGACACTCTTGGGGCTGAGAGGTTTGGTGAGGTTGGGTGAGCAAACGCAGACCCTTTAAAGTAATACTGCGTGGTACCCATCGCATGGGTCCCAAATCTCCAGGTTCAAGGGCATCTTCCTACATCGAAAACATGCATGAGAAAACAAAAAGATGGTACACCATGTGATGGGGAAAGGTTTCTAAAACGCACCTCATTTCTCTTCTCCTTGTGCCCGGGGTCGCCATTCCAGCTGCTTTCCTAGCAATCTCCCTACTTGGAGCATCAGCACCTTTAACCTCCTGTTCCGTACAGGTTGCAATTTGTACTGAGGATGAACGGGAAGACGGGGAACCAGTGATAGACTAGCTCTTCTTGTTGGGACAGGCACAGGTCACTCTATTTTCCCATCAGGAAGAAGAATTAACCACAGGCTCATCATCCCCCCAGAACCAGAACAGGGCCTGAAGCCATCCAGGGCTTTTGCGGCCAGCTCCCAAAAAAGCGAGTTGTAAAATGGAGCTTCAGGGCACTGCAATTCACAAACCTGCAGAGTTATAAATGATAACTCTCGTCCACAAATATATTGAGGGAAGGCAAAGAAGAGGATTTGAAATCAAGGCAGAATTGCAGGAAACAGATTTCAGGAGGTAGATTCGAATCGCCTTTAAAGCACATGAAAAGCGGCAAAACGTTGACAATGATGCCCTGGGCCAAAAAGGGCGTATGCGTTTTTTCCTGAATATATTCAGGAAAAAACGCATACGCCCTTTTTGGCCAACCAAGCAACCTGGAAAGGCAAATCAGGGCTACAAAGAAGACTCGCTACCCATCGGTCAAAAGGGCCATGCTGAAAAAAGTCTCAAAACCAGAAATGCAGGACAGGCCATGGAGAAATGGGAGCCTTGCTACACTGATGGGCGGGATGTAAATTGCCAACAGCCACTCTGGAGAAGTGTACGGTGTGTCCTGAAACATCTAAAAGACACAGCTTAGAGAGCATAGGGCACTTCCACTCATGGGGGTATAAATTGGGAAAATGAAAAATCAGCAAGACACAAGCACCCCAAAGTTTAGGGCTGCTCTGTTGACAAGGACCTCCACTTCATTCCACCTTCAATATCCCAGGAAATAGAAAAATGGATAAAGAAGTTGTGGTCCTTATGTACAATGGAATATCACTCAGCCATGAAATCAATGTCATAAGGCTAGTAGCAGCATGATGAGTGGATTTAGGTACGACGATTCTAAGTGAAATAAGTCACACAGAAAAGGACACTTCTCATAAGGTATCACTTATAGAGGGAATGTAAAAACCGTTACACTTGAACTGAATTACAAAACAGAACAGAGTCACACATGCAGAAAACACACTATGGCTGCTTAACGGGAAAGGTGAGGTGGGGTGATACATAAAACAAGGGTTTCAAATTAGCTCAGATACCGTTCCATAAACCCAATATGTAATAGACAAGACCTACTCCTTGCTCAGAGAACTGGACTCAACACGCCCTATTCACCGCACAAGAATATATCTGACTAGTAATAATCTTAAAACCTATGTATTGATATCTCTCTGTTAGTGTGTCAAGTGGGTGTAAAGCGGCATAAACACAGCAGTGAAAAGCAGCTAAACCCCATTATAAAAATAAATTACTTTTACAAACCCATGAAACAAAGACAGTGAAAGAGAGAGAAATTCTTACACAATGCGTTCAGGGGCTGTGATGCAACCTGGATTGACCATATCTAGACCCACAGCTGATTGAGACATAAGGGTGGACACTCTTGGGGCTGAGAGGTTTGGTGAGGTTGGGTGAGCAAACGCAGACCCTTTAAAGGAATACTGCGTGGTACCCATCTCATGGGTCCCAAATCTCCAGGTTCAAGGGCATCTTCCTACATCGAAAACATGCATGAGAAAACAAAAAAGATGGTACACCATGTGATGGGGAAAGGTTTCTAAAACGCACCTCATTTCTCTTCTCCTTGTGCCCGGGGTCGCCATTCCAGCCGCTTTCCTAGCAATCTCCCTACTTGGAGCATCAGCACCTTTAACCTCCTGTTCCGTACAGGTTGCAGTTTGTCCTGAGGATGAACGGGAAGACGGGGAACCAGTGAGAGACTAGCTCTTGTTGTTGGGACAGGCACAGGTCACTCTATTCTCCCATCAGGAAGAAGAATTAACCACAGGCTCATCATCCCCCCCGGAACCAGAACAGGGCCTGAAGCCATCCAGTGCTTTTGCGGCCAGCTCCCAAAAAAGCGAGTTGTAAAATGGAGCTTCAGGGCACTGCAATTCACAAACCTGCAGAGTTATAAATGATAACTCTCGTCCACAAATATATTGAGGGAAAGCAAAGAAGAGGATTTGAAATCAAGGCAGAATTGCAGGAAACAGATTTCAGGAGGTAGATTCGAATCGCCTTTAAAGCACATGAAAAGCGGCAAAACGTTGACAATGATGCCCTTGGCCAAAAAGGGCGTATGCGTTTTTTCCTGAATATATTCAGGAAAAAACGCATACGCCCTTTTTGGCCAACCAAGCAACCTGGAAAGGCAAATCAGGGCTACAAAGAAGACTCGCTACCCATCGGTCAAAAGGGCCATGCTGAAAAAAGTCTCAAAACCAGAAATGCAGGACAGGCCATGGAGAAATGGGAGCCTTGCTACACTGATGGGTGGGATGTAAATTGCCAACAGCCACTCTGGAGAAGTGTACGGTGTGTCCTGAAACATCTAAAAGACACAGCTTAGAGAGCATAGGGCACTTCCACTCATGGGGGTATAAATTGGGAAAATGAAAAATCAGCAAGACACAAGCACCCCAAAGTTTAGGGCTGCTCTGTTGACAAGGACCTCCACTTCATTCCACCTTCAATATCCCAGGAAAGAGAAAAATGGATAAAGAAGTTGTGGTCCTTATGTACAATGGAATATCACTCAGCCATGAAATCAATGTCATAAGGCTAGTAGCAGCATGATGAGTGGATTTAGGTACGACGATTCTAAGTGAAATAAGTCACACAGAAAAGGACACTTCTCATAAGGTATCACTTATAGAGGGAATGTAAAAACCGTTACACTTGAACTGAATTACAAAACAGAACAGAGTCACACATGCAGAAAACACACTATGGCTGCTTAACGGGAAAGGTGAGGTGGGGTGATACATAAAACAAGGGTTTCAAATTAGCTCAGATACCGTTCCATAAACCCAATATGTAATAGACAAGACCTACTCCTTGCTCAGAGAACTGGACTCAACACGCCCTATTCACCGCACAAGAATATATCTGACTAGTAATAATCTTAAAACCTATGTATTGATATCTCTCTGTTAGTGTGTCAAGTGGGTGTAAAGCGGCATAAACACAGCAGTGAAAAGCAGCTAAACCCCATTATAAAAATAAATTACTTTTACAAACCCATGAAACAAAGACAGTGAAAGAGAGAAATTCTTACACAATGCGTTCAGGGGCTGTGATGCAACCTGGATTGACCATATCTAGACCCACAGCTGATTGAGACATAAGGGTGGACACTCTTGGGGCTGAGAGGTTTGGTGAGGTTGGGTGAGCAAACGCAGACCCTTTAAAGGAATACTGCGTGGTACCCATCGCATGGGTCCCAAATCTCCAGGTTCAAGGGCATCTTCCTACATCGAAAACATGCATGAGAAAACAAAAAAGATGGTACACCATGTGATGGGGAAAGGTTTCTAAAACGCACCTCATTTCTCTTCTCCTTGTGCCCGGGGTCGCCATTCCAGCCGCTTTCCTAGCAATCTCCCTACTTGGAGCATCAGCACCTTTAACCTCCTGTTCCGTACAGGTTGCAATTTGTCCTGAGGATGAACGGGAAGACGGGGAACCAGTGAGAGACTAGCTCTTGTTGTTGGGACAGGCACAGGTCACTCTATTCTCCCATCAGGAAGAAGAATTAACCACAGGCTCATCATCCCCCCCGGAACCAGAACAGGGCCTGAAGCCATCCAGTGCTTTTGCGGCCAGCTCCCAAAAAAGCGAGTTGTAAAATGGAGCTTCAGGGCACTGCAATTCACAAACCTGCAGAGTTATAAATGATAACTCTCGTCCACAAATATATTGAGGGAAAGCAAAGAAGAGGATTTGAAATCAAGGCAGAATTGCAGGAAACAGATTTCAGGAGGTAGATTCGAATCGCCTTTAAAGCACATGAAAAGCGGCAAAACGTTGACAATGATGCCCTTGGCCAAAAAGGGCGTATGCGTTTTTTCCTGAATATATTCAGGAAAAAACGCATACGCCCTTTTTGGCCAACCAAGCAACCTGGAAAGGCAAATCAGGGCTACAAAGAAGACTCGCTACCCATCGGTCAAAAGGGCCATGCTGAAAAAAGTCTCAAAACCAGAAATGCAGGACAGGCCATGGAGAAATGGGAGCCTTGCTACACTGATGGGCGGGATGTAAATGGCCAACAGCCACTCTGGAGAAGTGTACGGTGTGTCCTGAAACATCTAAAAAACACAGCTTAGAGAGCATAGGGCACTTCCACTCATGGGGGTATAAATTGGGAAAATGAAAAATCAGCAAGACACAAGCACCCCAAAGTTTAGGGCTGCTCTGTTGACAAGGACCTCCACTTCATTCCACCTTCAATATCCCAGGAAAGAGAAAAATGGATAAAGAAGTTGTGGTCCTTATGTGCAATGGAATATCACTCAGCCATGAAATCAATGTCATAAGGCTAGTAGCAGCATGATGAGTGGATTTAGGTACGACGATTCTAAGTGAAATAAGTCACACAGAAAAGGACACTTCTCATAAGGTATCACTTATAGAGGGAATGTAAAAACCGTTACACTTGAACTGAATTACAAAACAGAGCAGAGTCACACATGCAGAAAACACACTATGGCTGCTTAACGGGAAAGGTGAGGTGGGGTGATACATAAAACAAGGGTTTCAAATTAGCTCAGATACCGTTCCATAAACCCAATATGTAATAGACAAGACCTACTCCTTGCTCAGAGAACTGGACTCAACACGCCCTATTCACCGCACAAGAATATATCTGACTAGTAATAATCTTAAAACCTATGTATTGATATCTCTCTGTTAGTGTGTCAAGTGGGTGTAAAGCGGCATAAACACAGCAGTGAAAAGCAGCTAAACCCCATTATAAAAATAAATTACTTTTACAAACCCATGAAACAAAGACAGTGAAAGAGAGAAATTCTTACACAATGCGTTCAGGGGCTGTGATGCAACCTGGATTGACCATATCTAGACCCACAGCTGGATGAGACATAAGGGTGGACACTCTTGGGGCTGAGAGGTTTGGTGAGGTTGGGTGAGCAAACGCAGACCCTTTAAAGGAATACTGCGTGGTACCCATCGCATGGGTCCCAAATCTCCAGGTTCAAGGGCATCTTCCTACATCGAAAACATGCATGAGAAAACAAAAAAGATGGTACACCATGTGATGGGGAAAGGTTTCTAAAACGCACCTCATTTCTCTTCTCCTTGTGCCCGGGGTCGCCATTCCAGCTGCTTTCCTAGCAATCTCCCTACTTGGAGCATCAGCACCTTTAACCTCCTGTTCCGTACAGGTTGCAATTTGTCCTGAGGATGAACGGGAAGACGGGGAACCAGTGATAGACTAGCTCTTCTTGTTGGGACAGGCACAGGTCACTCTATTTTCCCATCAGGAAGAAGAATTAACCACAGGCTCATCATCCCCCCAGAACCAGAACAGGGCCTGAAGCCATCCAGGGCTTTTGCGGCCAGCTCCCAAAAAAGCGAGTTGTAAAATGGAGCTTCAGGGCACTGCAATTCACAAACCTGCAGAGTTATAAATGATAACTCTCGTCCACAAATATATTGAGGGAAGGCAAAGAAGAGGATTTGAAATCAAGGCAGAATTGCAGGAAACAGATTTCAGGAGGTAGATTCGAATCGCCTTTAAAGCACATGAAAAGCGGCAAAACGTTGACAATGATGCCCTTGGCCAAAAAGGGCGTATGCGTTTTTTCCTGAATATATTCAGGAAAAAACGCATACGCCCTTTTTGGCCAACCAAGCAACCTGGAAAGGCAAATCAGGGCTACAAAGAAGACTCGCTACCCATCGGTCAAAAGGGCCATGCTGAAAAAAGTCTCAAAACCAGAAATGCAGGACAGGCCATGGAGAAATGGGAGCCTTGCTACACTGATGGGCGGGATGTAAATTGCCAACAGCCACTCTGGAGAAGTGTACGGTGTGTCCTGAAACATCTAAAAGACACAGCTTAGAGAGCATAGGGCACTTCCACTCATGGGGGTATAAATTGGGAAAATGAAAAATCAGCAAGACACAAGCACCCCAAAGTTTAGGGCTGCTCTGTTGACAAGGACCTCCACTTCATTCCACCTTCAATATCCCAGGAAATAGAAAAATGGATAAAGAAGTTGTGGTCCTTATGTACAATGGAATATCACTCAGCCATGAAATCAATGTCATAAGGCTAGTAGCAGCATGATGAGTGGATTTAGGTACGACGATTCTAAGTGAAATAAGTCACACAGAAAAGGACACTTCTCATAAGGTATCACTTATAGAGGGAATGTAAAAACCGTTACACTTGAACTGAATTACAAAACAGAACAGAGTCACACATGCAGAAAACACACTATGGCTGCTTAACGGGAAAGGTGAGGTGGGGTGATACATAAAACAAGGGTTTCAAATTAGCTCAGATACCGTTCCATAAACCCAATATGTAATAGACAAGACCTACTCCTTGCTCAGAGAACTGGACTCAACACGCCCTATTCACCGCACAAGAATATATCTGACTAGTAATAATCTTAAAACCTATGTATTGATATCTCTCTGTTAGTGTGTCAAGTGGGTGTAAAGCGGCATAAACACAGCAGTGAAAAGCAGCTAAACCCCATTATAAAAATAAATTACTTTTACAAACCCATGAAACAAAGACAGTGAAAGAGAGAGAAATTCTTACACAATGCGTTCAGGGGCTGTGATGCAACCTGGATTGACCATATCTAGACCCACAGCTGATTGAGACATAAGGGTGGACACTCTTGGGGCTGAGAGGTTTGGTGAGGTTGGGTGAGCAAACGCAGACCCTTTAAAGGAATACTGCGTGGTACCCATCTCATGGGTCCCAAATCTCCAGGTTCAAGGGCATCTTCCTACATCGAAAACATGCATGAGAAAACAAAAAAGATGGTACACCATGTGATGGGGAAAGGTTTCTAAAACGCACCTCATTTCTCTTCTCCTTGTGCCCGGGGTCGCCATTCCAGCCGCTTTCCTAGCAATCTCCCTACTTGGAGCATCAGCACCTTTAACCTCCTGTTCCGTACAGGTTGCAGTTTGTCCTGAGGATGAACGGGAAGACGGGGAACCAGTGAGAGACTAGCTCTTGTTGTTGGGACAGGCACAGGTCACTCTATTCTCCCATCAGGAAGAAGAATTAACCACAGGCTCATCATCCCCCCCGGAACCAGAACAGGGCCTGAAGCCATCCAGTGCTTTTGCGGCCAGCTCCCAAAAAAGCGAGTTGTAAAATGGAGCTTCAGGGCACTGCAATTCACAAACCTGCAGAGTTATAAATGATAACTCTCGTCCACAAATATATTGAGGGAAAGCAAAGAAGAGGATTTGAAATCAAGGCAGAATTGCAGGAAACAGATTTCAGGAGGTAGATTCGAATCGCCTTTAAAGCACATGAAAAGCGGCAAAACGTTGACAATGATGCCCTTGGCCAAAAAGGGCGTATGCGTTTTTTCCTGAATATATTCAGGAAAAAACGCATACGCCCTTTTTGGCCAACCAAGCAACCTGGAAAGGCAAATCAGGGCTACAAAGAAGACTCGCTACCCATCGGTCAAAAGGGCCATGCTGAAAAAAGTCTCAAAACCAGAAATGCAGGACAGGCCATGGAGAAATGGGAGCCTTGCTACACTGATGGGTGGGATGTAAATTGCCAACAGCCACTCTGGAGAAGTGTACGGTGTGTCCTGAAACATCTAAAAGACACAGCTTAGAGAGCATAGGGCACTTCCACTCATGGGGGTATAAATTGGGAAAATGAAAAATCAGCAAGACACAAGCACCCCAAAGTTTAGGGCTGCTCTGTTGACAAGGACCTCCACTTCATTCCACCTTCAATATCCCAGGAAAGAGAAAAATGGATAAAGAAGTTGTGGTCCTTATGTACAATGGAATATCACTCAGCCATGAAATCAATGTCATAAGGCTAGTAGCAGCATGATGAGTGGATTTAGGTACGACGATTCTAAGTGAAATAAGTCACACAGAAAAGGACACTTCTCATAAGGTATCACTTATAGAGGGAATGTAAAAACCGTTACACTTGAACTGAATTACAAAACAGAACAGAGTCACACATGCAGAAAACACACTATGGCTGCTTAACGGGAAAGGTGAGGTGGGGTGATACATAAAACAAGGGTTTCAAATTAGCTCAGATACCGTTCCATAAACCCAATATGTAATAGACAAGACCTACTCCTTGCTCAGAGAACTGGACTCAACACGCCCTATTCACCGCACAAGAATATATCTGACTAGTAATAATCTTAAAACCTATGTATTGATATCTCTCTGTTAGTGTGTCAAGTGGGTGTAAAGCGGCATAAACACAGCAGTGAAAAGCAGCTAAACCCCATTATAAAAATAAATTACTTTTACAAACCCATGAAACAAAGACAGTGAAAGAGAGAAATTCTTACACAATGCGTTCAGGGGCTGTGATGCAACCTGGATTGACCATATCTAGACCCACAGCTGATTGAGACATAAGGGTGGACACTCTTGGGGCTGAGAGGTTTGGTGAGGTTGGGTGAGCAAACGCAGACCCTTTAAAGGAATACTGCGTGGTACCCATCGCATGGGTCCCAAATCTCCAGGTTCAAGGGCATCTTCCTACATCGAAAACATGCATGAGAAAACAAAAAAGATGGTACACCATGTGATGGGGAAAGGTTTCTAAAACGCACCTCATTTCTCTTCTCCTTGTGCCCGGGGTCGCCATTCCAGCCGCTTTCCTAGCAATCTCCCTACTTGGAGCATCAGCACCTTTAACCTCCTGTTCCGTACAGGTTGCAATTTGTCCTGAGGATGAACGGGAAGACGGGGAACCAGTGAGAGACTAGCTCTTGTTGTTGGGACAGGCACAGGTCACTCTATTCTCCCATCAGGAAGAAGAATTAACCACAGGCTCATCATCCCCCCCGGAACCAGAACAGGGCCTGAAGCCATCCAGTGCTTTTGCGGCCAGCTCCCAAAAAAGCGAGTTGTAAAATGGAGCTTCAGGGCACTGCAATTCACAAACCTGCAGAGTTATAAATGATAACTCTCGTCCACAAATATATTGAGGGAAAGCAAAGAAGAGGATTTGAAATCAAGGCAGAATTGCAGGAAACAGATTTCAGGAGGTAGATTCGAATCGCCTTTAAAGCACATGAAAAGCGGCAAAACGTTGACAATGATGCCCTTGGCCAAAAAGGGCGTATGCGTTTTTTCCTGAATATATTCAGGAAAAAACGCATACGCCCTTTTTGGCCAACCAAGCAACCTGGAAAGGCAAATCAGGGCTACAAAGAAGACTCGCTACCCATCGGTCAAAAGGGCCATGCTGAAAAAAGTCTCAAAACCAGAAATGCAGGACAGGCCATGGAGAAATGGGAGCCTTGCTACACTGATGGGCGGGATGTAAATGGCCAACAGCCACTCTGGAGAAGTGTACGGTGTGTCCTGAAACATCTAAAAAACACAGCTTAGAGAGCATAGGGCACTTCCACTCATGGGGGTATAAATTGGGAAAATGAAAAATCAGCAAGACACAAGCACCCCAAAGTTTAGGGCTGCTCTGTTGACAAGGACCTCCACTTCATTCCACCTTCAATATCCCAGGAAAGAGAAAAATGGATAAAGAAGTTGTGGTCCTTATGTGCAATGGAATATCACTCAGCCATGAAATCAATGTCATAAGGCTAGTAGCAGCATGATGAGTGGATTTAGGTACGACGATTCTAAGTGAAATAAGTCACACAGAAAAGGACACTTCTCATAAGGTATCACTTATAGAGGGAATGTAAAAACCGTTACACTTGAACTGAATTACAAAACAGAGCAGAGTCACACATGCAGAAAACACACTATGGCTGCTTAACGGGAAAGGTGAGGTGGGGTGATACATAAAACAAGGGTTTCAAATTAGCTCAGATACCGTTCCATAAACCCAATATGTAATAGACAAGACCTACTCCTTGCTCAGAGAACTGGACTCAACACGCCCTATTCACCGCACAAGAATATATCTGACTAGTAATAATCTTAAAACCTATGTATTGATATCTCTCTGTTAGTGTGTCAAGTGGGTGTAAAGCGGCATAAACACAGCAGTGAAAAGCAGCTAAACCCCATTATAAAAATAAATTACTTTTACAAACCCATGAAACAAAGACAGTGAAAGAGAGAAATTCTTACACAATGCGTTCAGGGGCTGTGATGCAACCTGGATTGACCATATCTAGACCCACAGCTGGATGAGACATAAGGGTGGACACTCTTGGGGCTGAGAGGTTTGGTGAGGTTGGGTGAGCAAACGCAGACCCTTTAAAGGAATACTGCGTGGTACCCATCGCATGGGTCCCAAATCTCCAGGTTCAAGGGCATCTTCCTACATCGAAAACATGCATGAGAAAACAAAAAAGATGGTACACCATGTGATGGGGAAAGGTTTCTAAAACGCACCTCATTTCTCTTCTCCTTGTGCCCGGGGTCGCCATTCCAGCTGCTTTCCTAGCAATCTCCCTACTTGGAGCATCAGCACCTTTAACCTCCTGTTCCGTACAGGTTGCAATTTGTCCTGAGGATGAACGGGAAGACGGGGAACCAGTGATAGACTAGCTCTTCTTGTTGGGACAGGCACAGGTCACTCTATTTTCCCATCAGGAAGAAGAATTAACCACAGGCTCATCATCCCCCCAGAACCAGAACAGGGCCTGAAGCCATCCAGGGCTTTTGCGGCCAGCTCCCAAAAAAGCGAGTTGTAAAATGGAGCTTCAGGGCACTGCAATTCACAAACCTGCAGAGTTATAAATGATAACTCTCGTCCACAAATATATTGAGGGAAGGCAAAGAAGAGGATTTGAAATCAAGGCAGAATTGCAGGAAACAGATTTCAGGAGGTAGATTCGAATCGCCTTTAAAGCACATGAAAAGCGGCAAAACGTTGACAATGATGCCCTTGGCCAAAAAGGGCGTATGCGTTTTTTCCTGAATATATTCAGGAAAAAACGCATACGCCCTTTTTGGCCAACCAAGCAACCTGGAAAGGCAAATCAGGGCTACAAAGAAGACTCGCTACCCATCGGTCAAAAGGGCCATGCTGAAAAAAGTCTCAAAACCAGAAATGCAGGACAGGCCATGGAGAAATGGGAGCCTTGCTACACTGATGGGCGGGATGTAAATTGCCAACAGCCACTCTGGAGAAGTGTACGGTGTGTCCTGAAACATCTAAAAGACACAGCTTAGAGAGCATAGGGCACTTCCACTCATGGGGGTATAAATTGGGAAAATGAAAAATCAGCAAGACACAAGCACCCCAAAGTTTAGGGCTGCTCTGTTGACAAGGACCTCCACTTCATTCCACCTTCAATATCCCAGGAAAGAGAAAAATGGATAAAGAAGTTGTGGTCCTTATGTACAATGGAATATCACTCAGCCATGAAATCAATGTCATAAGGCTAGTAGCAGCATGATGAGTGGATTTAGGTACGACGATTCTAAGTGAAATAAGTCACACAGAAAAGGACACTTCTCATAAGGTATCACTTATAGAGGGAATGTCAAAACCGTTACACTTGAACTGAATTACAAAACAGAACAGAGTCACACATGCAGAAAACACACTATGGCTGCTTAAAGGGAAAGGTGAGGTGGGGTGATACATAAAACAAGGGTTTCAAATTAGCTCAGATACCGTTCCATAAACCCAATATGTAATAGACAAGACCTACTCCTTGCTCAGAGAACTGGACTCAACACGCCCTATTCACCGCACAAGAATATATCTGACTAGTAATAATCTTAAAACCTATGTATTGATATCTCTCTGTTAGTGTGTCAAGTGGGTGTAAAGCGGCATAAACACAGCAGTGAAAAGCAGCTAAACCCCATTATAAAAATAAATTACTTTTACAAACCCATGAAACAAAGACAGTGAAAGAGAGAGAAATTCTTACACAATGCGTTCAGGGGCTGTGATGCAACCTGGATTGACCATATCTAGACCCACAGCTGATTGAGACATAAGGGTGGACACTCTTGGGGCTGAGAGGTTTGGTGAGGTTGGGTGAGCAAACGCAGACCCTTTAAAGGAATACTGCGTGGTACCCATCTCATGGGTCCCAAATCTCCAGGTTCAAGGGCATCTTCCTACATCGAAAACATGCATGAGAAAACAAAAAAGATGGTACACCATGTGATGGGGAAAGGTTTCTAAAACGCACCTCATTTCTCTTCTCCTTGTGCCCGGGGTCGCCATTCCAGCCGCTTTCCTAGCAATCTCCCTACTTGGAGCATCAGCACCTTTAACCTCCTGTTCTGTACAGGTTGCAGTTTGTCCTGAGGATGAACGGGAAGACGGGGAACCAGTGAGAGACTAGCTCTTGTTGTTGGGACAGGCACAGGTCACTCTATTCTCCCATCAGGAAGAAGAATTAACCACAGGCTCATCATCCCCCCCGGAACCAGAACAGGGCCTGAAGCCATCCAGTGCTTTTGCGGCCAGCTCCCAAAAAAGCGAGTTGTAAAATGGAGCTTCAGGGCACTGCAATTCACAAACCTGCAGAGTTATAAATGATAACTCTCGTCCACAAATATATTGAGGGAAAGCAAAGAAGAGGATTTGAAATCAAGGCAGAATTGCAGGAAACAGATTTCAGGAGGTAGATTCGAATCGCCTTTAAAGCACATGAAAAGCGGCAAAACGTTGACAATGATGCCCTTGGCCAAAAAGGGCGTATGCGTTTTTTCCTGAATATATTCAGGAAAAAACGCATACGCCCTTTTTGGCCAACCAAGCAACCTGGAAAGGCAAATCAGGGCTACAAAGAAGACTCGTTACCCATCGGTCAAAAGGGCCATGCTGAAAAAAGTCTCAAAACCAGAAATGCAGGACAGGCCATGGAGAAATGGGAGCCTTGCTACACTGATGGGTGGGATGTAAATTGCCAACAGCCACTCTGGAGAAGTGTACGGTGTGTCCTGAAACATCTAAAAGACACAGCTTAGAGAGCATAGGGCACTTCCACTCATGGGGGTATAAATTGGGAAAATGAAAAATCAGCAAGACACAAGCACCCCAAAGTTTAGGGCTGCTCTGTTGACAAGGACCTCCACTTCATTCCACCTTCAATATCCCAGGAAAGAGAAAAATGGATAAAGAAGTTGTGGTCCTTATGTGCAATGGAATATCACTGAGCCATGAAATCAATGTCATAAGGCTAGTAGCAGCATGATGAGTGGATTTAGGTACGACGATTCTAAGTGAAATAAGTCACACAGAAAAGGACACTTCTCATAAGGTATCACTTATAGAGGGAATGTAAAAACCGTTACACTTGAACTGAATTACAAAACAGAGCAGAGTCACACAAGCAGAAAACACACTATGGCTGCTTAACGGGAAAGGTGAGGTGGGGTGATACATAAAACAAGGGTTTCAAATTAGCTCAGATACCGTTCCATAAACCCAATATGTAATAGACAAGACCTACTCCTTGCTCAGAGAACTGGACTCAACACGCCCTATTCACCGCACAAGAATATATCTGACTAGTAATAATCTTAAAACCTATGTATTGATATCTCTCTGTTAGTGTGTCAAGTGGGTGTAAAGCGGCATAAACACAGCAGTGAAAAGCAGCTAAACCCCATTATAAAAATAAATTACTTTTACAAACCCATGAAACAAAGACAGTGAAAGAGAGAGAAATTCTTACACAATGCGTTCAGGGGCTGTGATGCAACCTGGATTGACCATATCTAGACCCACAGCTGGATGAGACATAAGGGTGGACACTCTTGGGGCTGAGAGGTTTGGTGAGGTTGGGTGAGCAAACGCAGACCCTTTAAAGTAATACTGCGTGGTACCCATCGCATGGGTCCCAAATCTCCAGGTTCAAGGGCATCTTCCTACATCGAAAACATGCATGAGAAAACAAAAAGATGGTACACCATGTGATGGGGAAAGGTTTCTAAAACGCACCTCATTTCTCTTCTCCTTGTGCCCGGGGTCGCCATTCCAGCTGCTTTCCTAGCAATCTCCCTACTTGGAGCATCAGCACCTTTAACCTCCTGTTCCGTACAGGTTGCAATTTGTACTGAGGATGAACGGGAAGACGGGGAACCAGTGATAGACTAGCTCTTCTTGTTGGGACAGGCACAGGTCACTCTATTTTCCCATCAGGAAGAAGAATTAACCACAGGCTCATCATCCCCCCAGAACCAGAACAGGGCCTGAAGCCATCCAGGGCTTTTGCGGCCAGCTCCCAAAAAAGCGAGTTGTAAAATGGAGCTTCAGGGCACTGCAATTCACAAACCTGCAGAGTTATAAATGATAACTCTCGTCCACAAATATATTGAGGGAAGGCAAAGAAGAGGATTTGAAATCAAGGCAGAATTGCAGGAAACAGATTTCAGGAGGTAGATTCGAATCGCCTTTAAAGCACATGAAAAGCGGCAAAACGTTGACAATGATGCCCTTGGCCAAAAAGGGCGTATGCGTTTTTTCCTGAATATATTCAGGAAAAAACGCATACGCCCTTTTTGGCCAACCAAGCAACCTGGAAAGGCAAATCAGGGCTACAAAGAAGACTCGCTACCCATCGGTCAAAAGGGCCATGCTGAAAAAAGTCTCAAAACCAGAAATGCAGGACAGGCCATGGAGAAATGGGAGCCTTGCTACACTGATGGGCGGGATGTAAATTGCCAACAGCCACTCTGGAGAAGTGTACGGTGTGTCCTGAAACATCTAAAAGACACAGCTTAGAGAGCATAGGGCACTTCCACTCATGGGGGTATAAATTGGGAAAATGAAAAATCAGCAAGACACAAGCACCCCAAAGTTTAGGGCTGCTCTGTTGACAAGGACCTCCACTTCATTCCACCTTCAATATCCCAGGAAAGAGAAAAATGGATAAAGAAGTTGTGGTCCTTATGTGCAATGGAATATCACTGAGCCATGAAATCAATGTCATAAGGCTAGTAGCAGCATGATGAGTGGATTTAGGTACGACGATTCTAAGTGAAATAAGTCACACAGAAAAGGACACTTCTCATAAGGTATCACTTATAGAGGGAATGTAAAAACCGTTACACTTGAACTGAATTACAAAACAGAGCAGAGTCACACAAGCAGAAAACACACTATGGCTGCTTAACGGGAAAGGTGAGGTGGGGTGATACATAAAACAAGGGTTTCAAATTAGCTCAGATACCGTTCCATAAACCCAATATGTAATAGACAAGACCTACTCCTTGCTCAGAGAACTGGACTCAACACGCCCTATTCACCGCACAAGAATATATCTGACTAGTAATAATCTTAAAACCTATGTATTGATATCTCTCTGTTAGTGTGTCAAGTGGGTGTAAAGCGGCATAAACACAGCAGTGAAAAGCAGCTAAACCCCATTATAAAAATAAATTACTTTTACAAACCCATGAAACAAAGACAGTGAAAGAGAGAGAAATTCTTACACAATGCGTTCAGGGGCTGTGATGCAACCTGGATTGACCATATCTAGACCCACAGCTGGATGAGACATAAGGGTGGACACTCTTGGGGCTGAGAGGTTTGGTGAGGTTGGGTGAGCAAACGCAGACCCTTTAAAGTAATACTGCGTGGTACCCATCGCATGGGTCCCAAATCTCCAGGTTCAAGGGCATCTTCCTACATCGAAAACATGCATGAGAAAACAAAAAGATGGTACACCATGTGATGGGGAAAGGTTTCTAAAACGCACCTCATTTCTCTTCTCCTTGTGCCCGGGGTCGCCATTCCAGCTGCTTTCCTAGCAATCTCCCTACTTGGAGCATCAGCACCTTTAACCTCCTGTTCCGTACAGGTTGCAATTTGTACTGAGGATGAACGGGAAGACGGGGAACCAGTGATAGACTAGCTCTTCTTGTTGGGACAGGCACAGGTCACTCTATTTTCCCATCAGGAAGAAGAATTAACCACAGGCTCATCATCCCCCCAGAACCAGAACAGGGCCTGAAGCCATCCAGGGCTTTTGCGGCCAGCTCCCAAAAAAGCGAGTTGTAAAATGGAGCTTCAGGGCACTGCAATTCACAAACCTGCAGAGTTATAAATGATAACTCTCGTCCACAAATATATTGAGGGAAGGCAAAGAAGAGGATTTGAAATCAAGGCAGAATTGCAGGAAACAGATTTCAGGAGGTAGATTCGAATCGCCTTTAAAGCACATGAAAAGCGGCAAAACGTTGACAATGATGCCCTTGGCCAAAAAGGGCGTATGCGTTTTTTCCTGAATATATTCAGGAAAAAACGCATACGCCCTTTTTGGCCAACCAAGCAACCTGGAAAGGCAAATCAGGGCTACAAAGAAGACTCGCTACCCATCGGTCAAAAGGGCCATGCTGAAAAAAGTCTCAAAACCAGAAATGCAGGACAGGCCATGGAGAAATGGGAGCCTTGCTACACTGATGGGCGGGATGTAAATTGCCAACAGCCACTCTGGAGAAGTGTACGGTGTGTCCTGAAACATCTAAAAGACACAGCTTAGAGAGCATAGGGCACTTCCACTCATGGGGGTATAAATTGGGAAAATGAAAAATCAGCAAGACACAAGCACCCCAAAGTTTAGGGCTGCTCTGTTGACAAGGACCTCCACTTCATTCCACCTTCAATATCCCAGGAAAGAGAAAAATGGATAAAGAAGTTGTGGTCCTTATGTGCAATGGAATATCACGGAGCCATGAAATCAATGTCATAAGGCTAGTAGCAGCATGATGAGTGGATTTAGGTACGACGATTCTAAGTGAAATAAGTCACACAGAAAAGGACACTTCTCATAAGGTATCACTTATAGAGGGAATGTAAAAACCGTTACACTTGAACTGAATTACAAAACAGAGCAGAGTCACACAAGCAGAAAACACACTATGGCTGCTTAACGGGAAAGGTGAGGTGGGGTGATACATAAAACAAGGGTTTCAAATTAGCTCAGATACCGTTCCATAAACCCAATATGTAATAGACAAGACCTACTCCTTGCTCAGAGAACTGGACTCAACACGCCCTATTCACCGCACAAGAATATATCTGACTAGTAATAATCTTAAAACCTATGTATTGATATCTCTCTGTTAGTGTGTCAAGTGGGTGTAAAGCGGCATAAACACAGCAGTGAAAAGCAGCTAAACCCCATTATAAAAATAAATTACTTTTACAAACCCATGAAACAAAGACAGTGAAAGAGAGAGAAATTCTTACACAATGCGTTCAGGGGCTGTGATGCAACCTGGATTGACCATATCTAGACCCACAGCTGGATGAGACATAAGGGTGGACACTCTTGGGGCTGAGAGGTTTGGTGAGGTTGGGTGAGCAAACGCAGACCCTTTAAAGTAATACTGCGTGGTACCCATCGCATGGGTCCCAAATCTCCAGGTTCAAGGGCATCTTCCTACATCGAAAACATGCATGAGAAAACAAAAAGATGGTACACCATGTGATGGGGAAAGGTTTCTAAAACGCACCTCATTTCTCTTCTCCTTGTGCCCGGGGTCGCCATTCCAGCTGCTTTCCTAGCAATCTCCCTACTTGGAGCATCAGCACCTTTAACCTCCTGTTCCGTACAGGTTGCAATTTGTACTGAGGATGAACGGGAAGACGGGGAACCAGTGATAGACTAGCTCTTCTTGTTGGGACAGGCACAGGTCACTCTATTTTCCCATCAGGAAGAAGAATTAACCACAGGCTCATCATCCCCCCAGAACCAGAACAGGGCCTGAAGCCATCCAGGGCTTTTGCGGCCAGCTCCCAAAAAAGCGAGTTGTAAAATGGAGCTTCAGGGCACTGCAATTCACAAACCTGCAGAGTTATAAATGATAACTCTCGTCCACAAATATATTGAGGGAAGGCAAAGAAGAGGATTTGAAATCAAGGCAGAATTGCAGGAAACAGATTTCAGGAGGTAGATTCGAATCGCCTTTAAAGCACATGAAAAGCGGCAAAACGTTGACAATGATGCCCTTGGCCAAAAAGGGCGTATGCGTTTTTTCCTGAATATATTCAGGAAAAAACGCATACGCCCTTTTTGGCCAACCAAGCAACCTGGAAAGGCAAATCAGGGCTACAAAGAAGACTCGCTACCCATCGGTCAAAAGGGCCATGCTGAAAAAAGTCTCAAAACCAGAAATGCAGGACAGGCCATGGAGAAATGGGAGCCTTGCTACACTGATGGGCGGGATGTAAATTGCCAACAGCCACTCTGGAGAAGTGTACGGTGTGTCCTGAAACATCTAAAAGACACAGCTTAGAGAGCATAGGGCACTTCCACTCATGGGGGTATAAATTGGGAAAATGAAAAATCAGCAAGACACAAGCACCCCAAAGTTTAGGGCTGCTCTGTTGACAAGGACCTCCACTTCATTCCACCTTCAATATCCCAGGAAAGAGAAAAATGGATAAAGAAGTTGTGGTCCTTATGTACAATGGAATATCACTCAGCCATGAAATCAATGTCATAAGGCTAGTAGCAGCATGATGAGTGGATTTAGGTACGACGATTCTAAGTGAAATAAGTCACACAGAAAAGGACACTTCTCATAAGGTATCACTTATAGAGGGAATGTCAAAACCGTTACACTTGAACTGAATTACAAAACAGAACAGAGTCACACATGCAGAAAACACACTATGGCTGCTTAACGGGAAAGGTGAGGTGGGGTGATACATAAAACAAGGGTTTCAAATTAGCTCAGATACCGTTCCATAAACCCAATATGTAATAGACAAGACCTACTCCTTGCTCAGAGAACTGGACTCAACACGCCCTATTCACCGCACAAGAATATATCTGACTAGTAATAATCTTAAAACCTATGTATTGATATCTCTCTGTTAGTGTGTCAAGTGGGTGTAAAGCGGCATAAACACAGCAGTGAAAAGCAGCTAAACCCCATTATAAAAATAAATTACTTTTACAAACCCATGAAACAAAGACAGTGAAAGAGAGAGAAATTCTTACACAATGCGTTCAGGGGCTGTGATGCAACCTGGATTGACCATATCTAGACCCACAGCTGATTGAGACATAAGGGTGGACACTCTTGGGGCTGAGAGGTTTGGTGAGGTTGGGTGAGCAAACGCAGACCCTTTAAAGGAATACTGCGTGGTACCCATCTCATGGGTTCCAAATCTCCAGGTTCAAGGGCATCTTCCTACATCGAAAACATGCATGAGAAAACAAAAAAGATGCTACACCATGTGATGGGGAAAGGTTTCTAAAACGCACCTCATTTCTCTTCTCCTTGTGCCCGGGGTCGCCATTCCAGCCGCTTTCCTAGCAATCTCCCTACTTGGAGCATCAGCACCTTTAACCTCCTGTTCCGTACAGGTTGCAATTTGTCCTGAGGATGAACGGGAAGACGGGGAACCAGTGAGAGACTAGCTCTTGTTGTTGGGACAGGCACAGGTCACTCTATTCTCCCATCAGGAAGAAGAATTAACCACAGGCTCATCATCCCCCCCGGAACCAGAACAGGGCCTGAAGCCATCCAGTGCTTTTGCGGCCAGCTCCCAAAAAAGCGAGTTGTAAAATGGAGCTTCAGGGCACTGCAATTCACAAACCTGCAGAGTTATAAATGATAACTCTCGTCCACAAATATATTGAGGGAAAGCAAAGGAGAGGATTTGAAATCAAGGCAGAATTGCAGGAAACAGATTTCAGGAGGTAGATTCGAATCGCCTTTAAAGCACATGAAAAGCGGCAAAACGTTGACAATGATGCCCTTGGCCAAAAAGGGCGTATGCGTTTTTTCCTGAATATATTCAGGAAAAAACGCATACGCCCTTTTTGGCCAACCAAGCAACCTGGAAAGGCAAATCAGGGCTACAAAGAAGACTCGCTACCCATCGGTCAAAAGGGCCATGCTGAAAAAAGTCTCAAAACCAGAAATGCAGGACAGGCCATGGAGAAATGGGAGCCTTGCTACACTGATGGGTGGGATGTAAATTGCCAACAGCCACTCTGGAGAAGTGTACGGTGTGTCCTGAAACATCTAAAAGACACAGCTTAGAGAGCATAGGGCACTTCCACTCATGGGGGTATAAATTGGGAAAATGAAAAATCAGCAAGACACAAGCACCCCAAAGTTTAGGGCTGCTCTGTTGACAAGGACCTCCACTTCATTCCACCTTCAATATCCCAGGAAAGAGAAAAATGGATAAAGAAGTTGTGGTCCTTATGTGCAATGGAATATCACTGAGCCATGAAATCAATGTCATAAGGCTAGTAGCAGCATGATGAGTGGATTTAGGTACGACGATTCTAAGTGAAATAAGTCACACAGAAAAGGACACTTCTCATAAGGTATCACTTATAGAGGGAATGTAAAAACCGTTACACTTGAACTGAATTACAAAACAGAGCAGAGTCACACAAGCAGAAAACACACTATGGCTGCTTAACGGGAAAGGTGAGGTGGGGTGATACATAAAACAAGGGTTTCAAATTAGCTCAGATACCGTTCCATAAACCCAATATGTAATAGACAAGACCTACTCCTTGCTCAGAGAACTGGACTCAACACGCCCTATTCACCGCACAAGAATATATCTGACTAGTAATAATCTTAAAACCTATGTATTGATATCTCTCTGTTAGTGTGTCAAGTGGGTGTAAAGCGGCATAAACACAGCAGTGAAAAGCAGCTAAACCCCATTATAAAAATAAATTACTTCTACAAACCCATGAAACAAAGACAGTGAAAGAGAGAGAAATTCTTACACAATGCGTTCAGGGGCTGTGATGCAACCTGGATTGACCATATCTAGAACCACAGCTGGATGAGACATAAGGGTGGACACTCTTGGGGCTGAGAGGTTTGGTGAGGTTGGGTGAGCAAACGCAGACCCTTTAAAGTAATACTGCGTGGTACCCATCGCATGGGTCCCAAATCTCCAGGTTCAAGGGCATCTTCCTACATCGAAAACATGCATGAGAAAACAAAAAGATGGTACACCATGTGATGGGGAAAGGTTTCTAAAACGCACCTCATTTCTCTTCTCCTTGTGCCCGGGGTCGCCATTCCAGCTGCTTTCCTAGCAATCTCCCTACTTGGAGCATCAGCACCTTTAACCTCCTGTTCCGTACAGGTTGCAATTTGTACTGAGGATGAACGGGAAGACGGGGAACCAGTGATAGACTAGCTCTTCTTGTTGGGACAGGCACAGGTCACTCTATTTTCCCATCAGGAAGAAGAATTAACCACAGGCTCATCATCCCCCCAGAACCAGAACAGGGCCTGAAGCCATCCAGGGCTTTTGCGGCCAGCTCCCAAAAAAGCGAGTTGTAAAATGGAGCTTCAGGGCACTGCAATTCACAAACCTGCAGAGTTATAAATGATAACTCTCGTCCACAAATATATTGAGGGAAGGCAAAGAAGAGGATTTGAAATCAAGGCAGAATTGCAGGAAACAGATTTCAGGAGGTAGATTCGAATCGCCTTTAAAGCACATGAAAAGCGGCAAAACGTTGACAATGATGCCCTGGGCCAAAAAGGGCGTATGCGTTTTTTCCTGAATATATTCAGGAAAAAACGCATACGCCCTTTTTGGCCAACCAAGCAACCTGGAAAGGCAAATCAGGGCTACAAAGAAGACTCGCTACCCATCGGTCAAAAGGGCCATGCTGAAAAAAGTCTCAAAACCAGAAATGCAGGACAGGCCATGGAGAAATGGGAGCCTTGCTACACTGATGGGCGGGATGTAAATTGCCAACAGCCACTCTGGAGAAGTGTACGGTGTGTCCTGAAACATCTAAAAGACACAGCTTAGAGAGCATAGGGCACTTCCACTCATGGGGGTATAAATTGGGAAAATGAAAAATCAGCAAGACACAAGCACCCCAAAGTTTAGGGCTGCTCTGTTGACAAGGACCTCCACTTCATTCCACCTTCAATATCCCAGGAAATAGAAAAATGGATAAAGAAGTTGTGGTCCTTATGTACAATGGAATATCACTCAGCCATGAAATCAATGTCATAAGGCTAGTAGCAGCATGATGAGTGGATTTAGGTACGACGATTCTAAGTGAAATAAGTCACACAGAAAAGGACACTTCTCATAAGGTATCACTTATAGAGGGAATGTAAAAACCGTTACACTTGAACTGAATTACAAAACAGAACAGAGTCACACATGCAGAAAACACACTATGGCTGCTTAACGGGAAAGGTGAGGTGGGGTGATACATAAAACAAGGGTTTCAAATTAGCTCAGATACCGTTCCATAAACCCAATATGTAATAGACAAGACCTACTCCTTGCTCAGAGAACTGGACTCAACACGCCCTATTCACCGCACAAGAATATATCTGACTAGTAATAATCTTAAAACCTATGTATTGATATCTCTCTGTTAGTGTGTCAAGTGGGTGTAAAGCGGCATAAACACAGCAGTGAAAAGCAGCTAAACCCCATTATAAAAATAAATTACTTTTACAAACCCATGAAACAAAGACAGTGAAAGAGAGAGAAATTCTTACACAATGCGTTCAGGGGCTGTGATGCAACCTGGATTGACCATATCTAGACCCACAGCTGATTGAGACATAAGGGTGGACACTCTTGGGGCTGAGAGGTTTGGTGAGGTTGGGTGAGCAAACGCAGACCCTTTAAAGGAATACTGCGTGGTACCCATCACATGGGTCCCAAATCTCCAGGTTCAAGGGCATCTTCCTACATCGAAAACATGCATGAGAAAACAAAAAAGATGGTACACCATGTGATGGGGAAAGGTTTCTAAAACGCACCTCATTTCTCTTCTCCTTGTGCCCGGGGTCGCCATTCCAGCCGCTTTCCTAGCAATCTCCCTACTTGGAGCATCAGCACCTTTAACCTCCTGTTCCGTACAGGTTGCAGTTTGTCCTGAGGATGAACGGGAAGACGGGGAACCAGTGAGAGACTAGCTCTTGTTGTTGGGACAGGCACAGGTCACTCTATTCTCCCATCAGGAAGAAGAATTAACCACAGGCTCATCATCCCCCCCGGAAAAAGAACAGGGCCTGAAGCCATCCAGTGCTTTTGCGGCCAGCTCCCAAAAAAGCGAGTTGTAAAATGGAGCTTCAGGGCACTGCAATTCACAAACCTGCAGAGTTATAAATGATAACTCTCGTCCACAAATATATTGAGGGAAAGCAAAGAAGAGGATTTGAAATCAAGGCAGAATTGCAGGAAACAGATTTCAGGAGGTAGATTCGAATCGCCTTTAAAGCACATGAAAAGCGGCAAAACGTTGACAATGATGCCCTTGGCCAAAAAGGGCGTATGCGTTTTTTCCTGAATATATTCAGGAAAAAACGCATACGCCCTTTTTGGCCAACCAAGCAACCTGGAAAGGCAAATCAGGGCTACAAAGAAGACTCGCTACCCATCGGTCAAAAGGGCCATGCTGAAAAAAGTCTCAAAACCAGAAATGCAGGACAGGCCATGGAGAAATGGGAGCCTTGCTACACTGATGGGTGGGATGTAAATTGCCAACAGCCACTCTGGAGAAGTGTACGGTGTGTCCTGAAACATCTAAAAGACACAGCTTAGAGAGCATAGGGCACTTCCACTCATGGGGGTATAAATTGGGAAAATGAAAAATCAGCAAGACACAAGCACCCCAAAGTTTAGGGCTGCTCTGTTGACAAGGACCTCCACTTCATTCCACCTTCAATATCCCAGGAAAGAGAAAAATGGATAAAGAAGTTGTGGTCCTTATGTGCAATGGAATATCACTGAGCCATGAAATCAATGTCATAAGGCTAGTAGCAGCATGATGAGTGGATTTAGGTACGACGATTCTAAGTGAAATAAGTCACACAGAAAAGGACACTTCTCATAAGGTATCACTTATAGAGGGAATGTAAAAACCGTTACACTTGAACTGAATTACAAAACAGAGCAGAGTCACACAAGCAGAAAACACACTATGGCTGCTTAACGGGAAAGGTGAGGTGGGGTGATACATAAAACAAGGGTTTCAAATTAGCTCAGATACCGTTCCATAAACCCAATATGTAATAGACAAGACCTACTCCTTGCTCAGAGAACTGGACTCAACACGCCCTATTCACCGCACAAGAATATATCTGACTAGTAATAATCTTAAAACCTATGTATTGATATCTCTCTGTTAGTGTGTCAAGTGGGTGTAAAGCGGCATAAACACAGCAGTGAAAAGCAGCTAAACCCCATTATAAAAATAAATTACTTTTACAAACCCATGAAACAAAGACAGTGAAAGAGAGAGAAATTCTTACACAATGCGTTCAGGGGCTGTGATGCAACCTGGATTGACCATATCTAGACCCACAGCTGGATGAGACATAAGGGTGGACACTCTTGGGGCTGAGAGGTTTGGTGAGGTTGGGTGAGCAAACGCAGACCCTTTAAAGTAATACTGCGTGGTACCCATCGCATGGGTCCCAAATCTCCAGGTTCAAGGGCATCTTCCTACATCGAAAACATGCATGAGAAAACAAAAAGATGGTACACCATGTGATGGGGAAAGGTTTCTAAAACGCACCTCATTTCTCTTCTCCTTGTGCCCGGGGTCGCCATTCCAGCTGCTTTCCTAGCAATCTCCCTACTTGGAGCATCAGCACCTTTAACCTCCTGTTCCGTACAGGTTGCAATTTGTACTGAGGATGAACGGGAAGACGGGGAACCAGTGATAGACTAGCTCTTCTTGTTGGGACAGGCACAGGTCACTCTATTTTCCCATCAGGAAGAAGAATTAACCACAGGCTCATCATCCCCCCAGAACCAGAACAGGGCCTGAAGCCATCCAGGGCTTTTGCGGCCAGCTCCCAAAAAAGCGAGTTGTAAAATGGAGCTTCAGGGCACTGCAATTCACAAACCTGCAGAGTTATAAATGATAACTCTCGTCCACAAATATATTGAGGGAAGGCAAAGAAGAGGATTTGAAATCAAGGCAGAATTGCAGGAAACAGATTTCAGGAGGTAGATTCGAATCGCCTTTAAAGCACATGAAAAGCGGCAAAACGTTGACAATGATGCCCTTGGCCAAAAAGGGCGTATGCGTTTTTTCCTGAATATATTCAGGAAAAAACGCATACGCCCTTTTTGGCCAACCAAGCAACCTGGAAAGGCAAATCAGGGCTACAAAGAAGACTCGCTACCCATCGGTCAAAAGGGCCATGCTGAAAAAAGTCTCAAAACCAGAAATGCAGGACAGGCCATGGAGAAATGGGAGCCTTGCTACACTGATGGGCGGGATGTAAATTGCCAACAGCCACTCTGGAGAAGTGTACGGTGTGTCCTGAAACATCTAAAAGACACAGCTTAGAGAGCATAGGGCACTTCCACTCATGGGGGTATAAATTGGGAAAATGAAAAATCAGCAAGACACAAGCACCCCAAAGTTTAGGGCTGCTCTGTTGACAAGGACCTCCACTTCATTCCACCTTCAATATCCCAGGAAAGAGAAAAATGGATAAAGAAGTTGTGGTCCTTATGTACAATGGAATATCACTCAGCCATGAAATCAATGTCATAAGGCTAGTAGCAGCATGATGAGTGGATTTAGGTACGACGATTCTAAGTGAAATAAGTCACACAGAAAAGGACACTTCTCATAAGGTATCACTTATAGAGGGAATGTAAAAACCGTTACACTTGAACTGAATTACAAAACAGAACAGAGTCACACATGCAGAAAACACACTATGGCTGCTTAACGGGAAAGGTGAGGTGGGGTGATACATAAAACAAGGGTTTCAAATTAGCTCAGATACCGTTCCATAAACCCAATATGTAATAGACAAGACCTACTCCTTGCTCAGAGAACTGGACTCAACACGCCCTATTCACCGCACAAGAATATATCTGACTAGTAATAATCTTAAAACCTATGTATTGATATCTCTCTGTTAGTGTGTCAAGTGGGTGTAAAGCGGCATAAACACAGCAGTGAAAAGCAGCTAAACCCCATTATAAAAATAAATTACTTTTACAAACCCATGAAACAAAGACAGTGAAAGAGAGAAATTCTTACACAATGCGTTCAGGGGCTGTGATGCAACCTGGATTGACCATATCTAGACCCACAGCTGATTGAGACATAAGGGTGGACACTCTTGGGGCTGAGAGGTTTGGTGAGGTTGGGTGAGCAAACGCAGACCCTTTAAAGGAATACTGCGTGGTACCCATCGCATGGGTCCCAAATCTCCAGGTTCAAGGGCATCTTCCTACATCGAAAACATGCATGAGAAAACAAAAAAGATGGTACACCATGTGATGGGGAAAGGTTTCTAAAACGCACCTCATTTCTCTTCTCCTTGTGCCCGGGGTCGCCATTCCAGCCGCTTTCCTAGCAATCTCCCTACTTGGAGCATCAGCACCTTTAACCTCCTGTTCCGTACAGGTTGCAATTTGTCCTGAGGATGAACGGGAAGACGGGGAACCAGTGAGAGACTAGCTCTTGTTGTTGGGACAGGCACAGGTCACTCTATTCTCCCATCAGGAAGAAGAATTAACCACAGGCTCATCATCCCCCCCGGAACCAGAACAGGGCCTGAAGCCATCCAGTGCTTTTGCGGCCAGCTCCCAAAAAAGCGAGTTGTAAAATGGAGCTTCAGGGCACTGCAATTCACAAACCTGCAGAGTTATAAATGATAACTCTCGTCCACAAATATATTGAGGGAAAGCAAAGAAGAGGATTTGAAATCAAGGCAGAATTGCAGGAAACAGATTTCAGGAGGTAGATTCGAATCGCCTTTAAAGCACATGAAAAGCGGCAAAACGTTGACAATGATGCCCTTGGCCAAAAAGGGCGTATGCGTTTTTTCCTGAATATATTCAGGAAAAAACGCATACGCCCTTTTTGGCCAACCAAGCAACCTGGAAAGGCAAATCAGGGCTACAAAGAAGACTCGCTACCCATCGGTCAAAAGGGCCATGCTGAAAAAAGTCTCAAAACCAGAAATGCAGGACAGGCCATGGAGAAATGGGAGCCTTGCGACACTGATGGGCGGGATGTAAATTGCCAACAGCCACTCTGGAGAAGTGTACGGTGTGTCCTGAAACATCTAAAAAACACAGCTTAGAGAGCATAGGGCACTTCCACTCATGGGGGTATAAATTGGGAAAATGAAAAATCAGCAAGACACAAGCACCCCAAAGTTTAGGGCTGCTCTGTTGACAAGGACCTCCACTTCATTCCACCTTCAATATCCCAGGAAAGAGAAAAATGGATAAAGAAGTTGTGGTCCTTATGTGCAATGGAATATCACTCAGCCATGAAATCAATGTCATAAGGCTAGTAGCAGCATGATGAGTGGATTTAGGTACGACGATTCTAAGTGAAATAAGTCACACAGAAAAGGACACTTCTCATAAGGTATCACTTATAGAGGGAATGTAAAAACCGTTACACTTGAACTGAATTACAAAACAGAGCAGAGTCACACATGCAGAAAACACACTATGGCTGCTTAACGGGAAAGGTGAGGTGGGGTGATACATAAAACAAGGGTTTCAAATTAGCTCAGATACCGTTCCATAAACCCAATATGTAATAGACAAGACCTACTCCTTGCTCAGAGAACTGGACTCAACACGCCCTATTCACCGCACAAGAATATATCTGACTAGTAATAATCTTAAAACCTATGTATTGATATCTCTCTGTTAGTGTGTCAAGTGGGTGTAAAGCGGCATAAACACAGCAGTGAAAAGCAGCTAAACCCCATTATAAAAATAAATTACTTTTACAAACCCATGAAACAAAGACAGTGAAAGAGAGAAATTCTTACACAATGCGTTCAGGGGCTGTGATGCAACCTGGATTGACCATATCTAGACCCACAGCTGGATGAGACATAAGGGTGGACACTCTTGGGGCTGAGAGGTTTGGTGAGGTTGGGTGAGCAAACGCAGACCCTTTAAAGGAATACTGCGTGGTACCCATCGCATGGGTCCCAAATCTCCAGGTTCAAGGGCATCTTCCTACATCGAAAACATGCATGAGAAAACAAAAAAGATGGTACACCATGTGATGGGGAAAGGTTTCTAAAACGCACCTCATTTCTCTTCTCCTTGTGCCCGGGGTCGCCATTCCAGCTGCTTTCCTAGCAATCTCCCTACTTGGAGCATCAGCACCTTTAACCTCCTGTTCCGTACAGGTTGCAATTTGTCCTGAGGATGAACGGGAAGACGGGGAACCAGTGATAGACTAGCTCTTCTTGTTGGGACAGGCACAGGTCACTCTATTTTCCCATCAGGAAGAAGAATTAACCACAGGCTCATCATCCCCCCAGAACCAGAACAGGGCCTGAAGCCATCCAGGGCTTTTGCGGCCAGCTCCCAAAAAAGCGAGTTGTAAAATGGAGCTTCAGGGCACTGCAATTCACAAACCTGCAGAGTTATAAATGATAACTCTCGTCCACAAATATATTGAGGGAAGGCAAAGAAGAGGATTTGAAATCAAGGCAGAATTGCAGGAAACAGATTTCAGGAGGTAGATTCGAATCGCCTTTAAAGCACATGAAAAGCGGCAAAACGTTGACAATGATGCCCTTGGCCAAAAAGGGCGTATGCGTTTTTTCCTGAATATATTCAGGAAAAAACGCATACGCCCTTTTTGGCCAACCAAGCAACCTGGAAAGGCAAATCAGGGCTACAAAGAAGACTCGCTACCCATCGGTCAAAAGGGCCATGCTGAAAAAAGTCTCAAAACCAGAAATGCAGGACAGGCCATGGAGAAATGGGAGCCTTGCTACACTGATGGGCGGGATGTAAATTGCCAACAGCCACTCTGGAGAAGTGTACGGTGTGTCCTGAAACATCTAAAAGACACAGCTTAGAGAGCATAGGGCACTTCCACTCATGGGGGTATAAATTGGGAAAATGAAAAATCAGCAAGACACAAGCACCCCAAAGTTTAGGGCTGCTCTGTTGACAAGGACCTCCACTTCATTCCACCTTCAATATCCCAGGAAAGAGAAAAATGGATAAAGAAGTTGTGGTCCTTATGTGCAATGGAATATCACTGAGCCATGAAATCAATGTCATAAGGCTAGTAGCAGCATGATGAGTGGATTTAGGTACGACGATTCTAAGTGAAATAAGTCACACAGAAAAGGACACTTCTCATAAGGTATCACTTATAGAGGGAATGTAAAAACCGTTACACTTGAACTGAATTACAAAACAGAGCAGAGTCACACAAGCAGAAAACACACTATGGCTGCTTAACGGGAAAGGTGAGGTGGGGTGATACATAAAACAAGGGTTTCAAATTAGCTCAGATACCGTTCCATAAACCCAATATGTAATAGACAAGACCTACTCCTTGCTCAGAGAACTGGACTCAACACGCCCTATTCACCGCACAAGAATATATCTGACTAGTAATAATCTTAAAACCTATGTATTGATATCTCTCTGTTAGTGTGTCAAGTGGGTGTAAAGCGGCATAAACACAGCAGTGAAAAGCAGCTAAACCCCATTATAAAAATAAATTACTTCTACAAACCCATGAAACAAAGACAGTGAAAGAGAGAGAAATTCTTACACAATGCGTTCAGGGGCTGTGATGCAACCTGGATTGACCATATCTAGACCCACAGCTGGATGAGACATAAGGGTGGACACTCTTGGGGCTGAGAGGTTTGGTGAGGTTGGGTGAGCAAACGCAGACCCTTTAAAGTAATACTGCGTGGTACCCATCGCATGGGTCCCAAATCTCCAGGTTCAAGGGCATCTTCCTACATCGAAAACATGCATGAGAAAACAAAAAGATGGTACACCATGTGATGGGGAAAGGTTTCTAAAACGCACCTCATTTCTCTTCTCCTTGTGCCCGGGGTCGCCATTCCAGCTGCTTTCCTAGCAATCTCCCTACTTGGAGCATCAGCACCTTTAACCTCCTGTTCCGTACAGGTTGCAATTTGTACTGAGGATGAACGGGAAGACGGGGAACCAGTGATAGACTAGCTCTTCTTGTTGGGACAGGCACAGGTCACTCTATTTTCCCATCAGGAAGAAGAATTAACCACAGGCTCATCATCCCCCCAGAACCAGAACAGGGCCTGAAGCCATCCAGGGCTTTTGCGGCCAGCTCCCAAAAAAGCGAGTTGTAAAATGGAGCTTCAGGGCACTGCAATTCACAAACCTGCAGAGTTATAAATGATAACTCTCGTCCACAAATATATTGAGGGAAGGCAAAGAAGAGGATTTGAAATCAAGGCAGAATTGCAGGAAACAGATTTCAGGAGGTAGATTCGAATCGCCTTTAAAGCACATGAAAAGCGGCAAAACGTTGACAATGATGCCCTTGGCCAAAAAGGGCGTATGCGTTTTTTCCTGAATATATTCAGGAAAAAACGCATACGCCCTTTTTGGCCAACCAAGCAACCTGGAAAGGCAAATCAGGGCTACAAAGAAGACTCGCTACCCATCGGTCAAAAGGGCCATGCTGAAAAAAGTCTCAAAACCAGAAATGCAGGACAGGCCATGGAGAAATGGGAGCCTTGCTACACTGATGGGCGGGATGTAAATTGCCAACAGCCACTCTGGAGAAGTGTACGGTGTGTCCTGAAACATCTAAAAGACACAGCTTAGAGAGCATAGGGCACTTCCACTCATGGGGGTATAAATTGGGAAAATGAAAAATCAGCAAGACACAAGCACCCCAAAGTTTAGGGCTGCTCTGTTGACAAGGACCTCCACTTCATTCCACCTTCAATATCCCAGGAAAGAGAAAAATGGATAAAGAAGTTGTGGTCCTTATGTACAATGGAATATCACTCAGCCATGAAATCAATGTCATAAGGCTAGTAGCAGCATGATGAGTGGATTTAGGTACGACGATTCTAAGTGAAATAAGTCACACAGAAAAGGACACTTCTCATAAGGTATCACTTATAGAGGGAATGTAAAAACCGTTACACTTGAACTGAATTACAAAACAGAACAGAGTCACACATGCAGAAAACACACTATGGCTGCTTAACGGGAAAGGTGAGGTGGGGTGATACATAAAACAAGGGTTTCAAATTAGCTCAGATACCGTTCCATAAACCCAATATGTAATAGACAAGACCTACTCCTTGCTCAGAGAACTGGACTCAACACGCCCTATTCACCGCACAAGAATATATCTGACTAGTAATAATCTTAAAACCTATGTATTGATATCTCTCTGTTAGTGTGTCAAGTGGGTGTAAAGCGGCATAAACACAGCAGTGAAAAGCAGCTAAACCCCATTATAAAAATAAATTACTTTTACAAACCCATGAAACAAAGACAGTGAAAGAGAGAGAAATTCTTACACAATGCGTTCAGGGGCTGTGATGCAACCTGGATTGACCATATCTAGACCCACAGCTGATTGAGACATAAGGGTGGACACTCTTGGGGCTGAGAGGTTTGGTGAGGTTGGGTGAGCAAACGCAGACCCTTTAAAGGAATACTGCGTGGTACCCATCTCATGGGTCCCAAATCTCCAGGTTCAAGGGCATCTTCCTACATCGAAAACATGCATGAGAAAACAAAAAAGATGGTACACCATGTGATGGGGAAAGGTTTCTAAAACGCACCTCATTTCTCTTCTCCTTGTGCCCGGGGTCGCCATTCCAGCCGCTTTCCTAGCAATCTCCCTACTTGGAGCATCAGCACCTTTAACCTCCTGTTCCGTACAGGTTGCAGTTTGTCCTGAGGATGAACGGGAAGACGGGGAACCAGTGAGAGACTAGCTCTTGTTGTTGGGACAGGCACAGGTCACTCTATTCTCCCATCAGGAAGAAGAATTAACCACAGGCTCATCATCCCCCCCAGAACCAGAACAGGGCCTGAAGCCATCCAGTGCTTTTGCGGCCAGCTCCCAAAAAAGCGAGTTGTAAAATGGAGCTTCAGGGCACTGCAATTCACAAACCTGCAGAGTTATAAATGATAACTCTCGTCCACAAATATATTGAGGGAAAGCAAAGAAGAGGATTTGAAATCAAGGCAGAATTGCAGGAAACAGATTTCAGGAGGTAGATTCGAATCGCCTTTAAAGCACATGAAAAGCGGCAAAACGTTGACAATGATGCCCTTGGCCAAAAAGGGCGTATGCGTTTTTTCCTGAATATATTCAGGAAAAAACGCATACGCCCTTTTTGGCCAACCAAGCAACCTGGAAAGGCAAATCAGAGCTACAAAGAAGACTCGCTACCCATCGGTCAAAAGGGCCATGCTGAAAAAAGTCTCAAAACCAGAAATGCAGGACAGGCCATGGAGAAATGGGAGCCTTGCTACACTGATGGGCGGGATGTAAATTGCCAACAGCCACTCTGGAGAAGTGTACAGTGTGTCCTGAAACATCTAAAAAACACAGCTTAGAGAGCATAGGGCACTTCCACTCATGGGGGTATAAATTGGGAAAATGAAAAATCAGCAAGACACAAGCACCCCAAAGTTTAGGGCTGCTCTGTTGACAAGGACCTCCACTTCATTCCACCTTCAATATCCCAGGAAAGAGAAAAATGGATAAAGAAGTTGTGGTCCTTATGTGCAATGGAATATCACTGAGCCATGAAATCAATGTCATAAGGCTAGTAGCAGCATGATGAGTGGATTTAGGTACGACGATTCTAAGTGAAATAAGTCACACAGAAAAGGACACTTCTCATAAGGTACCACTTATAGAGGGAATGTAAAAACCGTTACACTTGAACTGAATTACAAAACAGAGCAGAGTCACACAAGCAGAAAACACACTATGGCTGCTTAACGGGAAAGGTGAGGTGGGGTGATACATAAAACAAGGGTTTCAAATTAGCTCAGATACCGTTCCATAAACCCAATATGTAATAGACAAGACCTACTCCTTGCTCAGAGAACTGGACTCAACACGCCCTATTCACCGCACAAGAATATATCTGACTAGTAATAATCTTAAAACCTATGTATTGATATCTCTCTGTTAGTGTGTCAAGTGGGTGTAAAGCGGCATAAACACAGCAGTGAAAAGCAGCTAAACCCCATTATAAAAATAAATTACTTTTACAAACCCATGAAACAAAGACAGTGAAAGAGAGAGAAATTCTTACACAATGCGTTCAGGGGCTGTGATGCAACCTGGATTGACCATATCTAGACCCACAGCTGGATGAGACATAAGGGTGGACACTCTTGGGGCTGAGAGGTTTGGTGAGGTTGGGTGAGCAAACGCAGACCCTTTAAAGTAATACTGCGTGGTACCCATCGCATGGGTCCCAAATCTCCAGGTTCAAGGGCATCTTCCTACATCGAAAACATGCATGAGAAAACAAAAAGATGGTACACCATGTGATGGGGAAAGGTTTCTAAAACGCACCTCATTTCTCTTCTCCTTGTGCCCGGGGTCGCCATTCCAGCTGCTTTCCTAGCAATCTCCCTACTTGGAGCATCAGCACCTTTAACCTCCTGTTCCGTACAGGTTGCAATTTGTACTGAGGATGAACGGGAAGACGGGGAACCAGTGATAGACTAGCTCTTCTTGTTGGGACAGGCACAGGTCACTCTATTTTCCCATCAGGAAGAAGAATTAACCACAGGCTCATCATCCCCCCAGAACCAGAACAGGGCCTGAAGCCATCCAGGGCTTTTGCGGCCAGCTCCCAAAAAAGCGAGTTGTAAAATGGAGCTTCAGGGCACTGCAATTCACAAACCTGCAGAGTTATAAATGATAACTCTCGTCCACAAATATATTGAGGGAAGGCAAAGAAGAAGATTTGAAATCAAGGCAGAATTGCAGGAAACAGATTTCAGGAGGTAGATTCGAATCGCCTTTAAAGCACATGAAAAGCGGCAAAACGTTGACAATGATGCCCTGGGCCAAAAAGGGCGTATGCGTTTTTTCCTGAATATATTCAGGAAAAAACGCATACGCCCTTTTTGGCCAACCAAGCAACCTGGAAAGGCAAATCAGGGCTACAAAGAAGACTCGCTACCCATCGGTCAAAAGGGCCATGCTGAAAAAAGTCTCAAAACCAGAAATGCAGGACAGGCCATGGAGAAATGGGAGCCTTGCTACACTGATGGGCGGGATGTAAATTGCCAACAGCCACTCTGGAGAAGTGTACGGTGTGTCCTGAAACATCTAAAAGACACAGCTTAGAGAGCATAGGGCACTTCCACTCATGGGGGTATAAATTGGGAAAATGAAAAATCAGCAAGACACAAGCACCCCAAAGTATAGGGCTGCTCTGTTGACAAGGACCTCCACTTCATTCCACCTTCAATATCCCAGGAAATAGAAAAATGGATAAAGAAGTTGTGGTCCTTATGTACAATGGAATATCACTCAGCCATGAAATCAATGTCATAAGGCTAGTAGCAGCATGATGAGTGGATTTAGGTACGATGATTCTAAGTGAAATAAGTCACACAGAAAAGGACACTTCTCATAAGGTATCACTTATAGAGGGAATGTAAAAACCGTTACACTTGAACTGAATTACAAAACAGAACAGAGTCACACATGCAGAAAACACACTATGGCTGCTTAACGGGAAAGGTGAGGTGGGGTGATACATAAAACAAGGGTTTCAAATTAGCTCAGATACCGTTCCATAAACCCAATATGTAATAGACAAGACCTACTCCTTGCTCAGAGAACTGGACTCAACACGCCCTATTCACCGCACAAGAATATATCTGACTAGTAATAATCTTAAAACCTATGTATTGATATCTCTCTGTTAGTGTGTCAAGTGGGTGTAAAGCGGCATAAACACAGCAGTGAAAAGCAGCTAAACCCCATTATAAAAATAAATTACTTTTACAAACCCATGAAACAAAGACAGTGAAAGAGAGAAATTCTTACACAATGCGTTCAGGGGCTGTGATGCAACCTGGATTGACCATATCTAGACCCACAGCTGGATGAGACATAAGGGTGGACACTCTTGGGGCTGAGAGGTTTGGTGAGGTTGGGTGAGCAAACGCAGACCCTTTAAAGGAATACTGCGTGGTACCCATCGCATGGGTCCCAAATCTCCAGGTTCAAGGGCATCTTCCTACATCGAAAACATGCATGAGAAAACAAAAAAGATGGTACACCATGTGATGGGGAAAGGTTTCTAAAACGCACCTCATTTCTCTTCTCCTTGTGCCCGAGGTCGCCATTCCAGCTGCTTTCCTAGCAATCTCCCTACTTGGAGCATCAGCACCTTTAACCTCCTGTTCCGTACAGGTTGCAATTTGTCCTGAGGATGAACGGGAAGACGGGGAACCAGTGATAGACTAGCTCTTCTTGTTGGGACAGGCACAGGTCACTCTATTTTCCCATCAGGAAGAAGAATTAACCACAGGCTCATCATCCCCCCAGAAACAGAACAGGGCCTGAAGCCATCCAGGGCTTTTGCGGCCAGCTCCCAAAAAAGCGAGTTGTAAAATGGAGCTTCAGGGCACTGCAATTCACAAACCTGCAGAGTTATAAATGATAACTCTCGTCCACAAATATATTGAGGGAAGGCAAAGAAGAGGATTTGAAATCAAGGCAGAATTGCAGGAAACAGATTTCAGGAGGTAGATTCGAATCGCCTTTAAAGCACATGAAAAGCGGCAAAACGTTGACAATGATGCCCTTGGCCAAAAAGGGCGTATGCGTTTTTTCCTGAATATATTCAGGAAAAAACGCATACGCCCTTTTTGGCCAACCAAGCAACCTGGAAAGGCAAATCAGGGCTACAAAGAAGACTCGCTACCCATCGGTCAAAAGGGCCATGCTGAAAAAAGTCTCAAAACCAGAAATGCAGGACAGGCCATGGAGAAATGGGAGCCTTGCTACACTGATGGGCGGGATGTAAATTGCCAACAGCCACTCTGGAGAAGTGTACGGTGTGTCCTGAAACATCTAAAAGACACAGCTTAGAGAGCATAGGGCACTTCCACTCATGGGGGTATAAATTGGGAAAATGAAAAATCAGCAAGACACAAGCACCCCAAAGTTTAGGGCTGCTCTGTTGACAAGGACCTCCACTTCATTCCACCTTCAATATCCCAGGAAAGAGAAAAATGGATAAAGAAGTTGTGGTCCTTATGTGCAATGGAATATCACTCAGCCATGAAATCAATGTCATAAGGCTAGTAGCAGCATGATGAGTGGATTTAGGTACGACGATTCTAAGTGAAATAAGTCACACAGAAAAGGACACTTCTCATAAGGTATCACTTATAGAGGGAATGTCAAAACCGTTACACTTGAACTGAATTACAAAACAGAGCAGAGTCACACAAGCAGAAAACACACTATGGCTGCTTAACGGGAAAGGTGAGGTGGGGTGATACATAAAACAAGGGTTTCAAATTAGCTCAGATACCGTTCCATAAACCCAATATGTAATAGACAAGACCTACTCCTTGCTCAGAGAACTGGACTCAACACGCCCTATTCACCGCACAAGAATATATCTGACTAGTAATAATCTTAAAACCTATGTATTGATATCTCTCTGTTAGTGTGTCAAGTGGGTGTAAAGCGGCATAAACACAGCAGTGAAAAGCAGCTAAACCCCATTATAAAAATAAATTACTTCTACAAACCCATGAAACAAAGACAGTGAAAGAGAGAGAAATTCTTACACAATGCGTTCAGGGGCTGTGATGCAACCTGGATTGACCATATCTAGACCCACAGCTGGATGAGACATAAGGGTGGACACTCTTGGGGCTGAGAGGTTTGGTGAGGTTGGGTGAGCAAACGCAGACCCTTTAAAGTAATACTGCGTGGTACCCATCGCATGGGTCCCAAATCTCCAGGTTCAAGGGCATCTTCCTACATCGAAAACATGCATGAGAAAACAAAAAGATGGTACACCATGTGATGGGGAAAGGTTTCTAAAACGCACCTCATTTCTCTTCTCCTTGTGCCCGGGGTCGCCATTCCAGCTGCTTTCCTAGCAATCTCCCTACTTGGAGCATCAGCACCTTTAACCTCCTGTTCCGTACAGGTTGCAATTTGTACTGAGGATGAACGGGAAGACGGGGAACCAGTGATAGACTAGCTCTTCTTGTTGGGACAGGCACAGGTCACTCTATTTTCCCATCAGGAAGAAGAATTAACCACAGGCTCATCATCCCCCCAGAACCAGAACAGGGCCTGAAGCCATCCAGGGCTTTTGCGGCCAGCTCCCAAAAAAGCGAGTTGTAAAATGGAGCTTCAGGGCACTGCAATTCACAAACCTGCAGAGTTATAAATGATAACTCTCGTCCACAAATATATTGAGGGAAGGCAAAGAAGAGGATTTGAAATCAAGGCAGAATTGCAGGAAACAGATTTCAGGAGGTAGATTCGAATCGCCTTTAAAGCACATGAAAAGCGGCAAAACGTTGACAATGATGCCCTGGGCCAAAAAGGGCGTATGCGTTTTTTCCTGAATATATTCAGGAAAAAACGCATACGCCCTTTTTGGCCAACCAAGCAACCTGGAAAGGCAAATCAGGGCTACAAAGAAGACTCGCTACCCATCGGTCAAAAGGGCCATGCTGAAAAAAGTCTCAAAACCAGAAATGCAGGACAGGCCATGGAGAAATGGGAGCCTTGCTACACTGATGGGCGGGATGTAAATTGCCAACAGCCACTCTGGAGAAGTGTACGGTGTGTCCTGAAACATCTAAAAGACACAGCTTAGAGAGCATAGGGCACTTCCACTCATGGGGGTATAAATTGGGAAAATGAAAAATCAGCAAGACACAAGCACCCCAAAGTTTAGGGCTGCTCTGTTGACAAGGACCTCCACTTCATTCCACCTTCAATATCCCAGGAAAGAGAAAAATGGATAAAGAAGTTGTGGTCCTTATGTACAATGGAATATCACTCAGCCATGAAATCAATGTCATAAGGCTAGTAGCAGCATGATGAGTGGATTTAGGTACGACGATTCTAAGTGAAATAAGTCACACAGAAAAGGACACTTCTCATAAGGTATCACTTATAGAGGGAATGTAAAAACCGTTACACTTGAACTGAATTACAAAACAGAACAGAGTCACACATGCAGAAAACACACTATGGCTGCTTAACGGGAAAGGTGAGGTGGGGTGATACATAAAACAAGGGTTTCAAATTAGCTCAGATACCGTTCCATAAACCCAATATGTAATAGACAAGACCTACTCCTTGCTCAGAGAACTGGACTCAACACGCCCTATTCACCGCACAAGAATATATCTGACTAGTAATAATCTTAAAACCTATGTATTGATATCTCTCTGTTAGTGTGTCAAGTGGGTGTAAAGCGGCATAAACACAGCAGTGAAAAGCAGCTAAACCCCATTATAAAAATAAATTACTTTTACAAACCCATGAAACAAAGACAGTGAAAGAGAGAAATTCTTACACAATGCGTTCAGGGGCTGTGATGCAACCTGGATTGACCATATCTAGACCCACAGCTGGATGAGACATAAGGGTGGACACTCTTGGGGCTGAGAAGTTTGGTGAGGTTGGGTGAGCAAACGCAGACCCTTTAAAGGAATACTGCGTGGTACCCATCGCATGGGTCCCAAATCTCCAGGTTCAAGGGCATCTTCCTACATCGAAAACATGCATGAGAAAACAAAAAAGATGGTACACCATGTGATGGGGAAAGGTTTCTAAAACGCACCTCATTTCTCTTCTCCTTGTGCCCGAGGTCGCCATTCCAGCTGCTTTCCTAGCAATCTCCCTACTTGGAGCATCAGCACCTTTAACCTCCTGTTCCGTACAGGTTGCAATTTGTCCTGAGGATGAACGGGAAGACGGGGAACCAGTGATAGACTAGCTCTTCTTGTTGGGACAGGCACAGGTCACTCTATTTTCCCATCAGGAAGAAGAATTAACCACAGGCTCATCATCCCCCCAGAAACAGAACAGGGCCTGAAGCCATCCAGGGCTTTTGCGGCCAGCTCCCAAAAAAGCGAGTTGTAAAATGGAGCTTCAGGGCACTGCAATTCACAAACCTGCAGAGTTATAAATGATAACTCTCGTCCACAAATATATTGAGGGAAGGCAAAGAAGAGGATTTGAAATCAAGGCAGAATTGCAGGAAACAGATTTCAGGAGGTAGATTCGAATCGCCTTTAAAGCACATGAAAAGCGGCAAAACGTTGACAATGATGCCCTTGGCCAAAAAGGGCGTATGCGTTTTTTCCTGAATATATTCAGGAAAAAACGCATACGCCCTTTTTGGCCAACCAAGCAACCTGGAAAGGCAAATCAGGGCTACAAAGAAGACTCGCTACCCATCGGTCAAAAGGGCCATGCTGAAAAAAGTCTCAAAACCAGAAATGCAGGACAGGCCATGGAGAAATGGGAGCCTTGCTACACTGATGGGCGGGATGTAAATTGCCAACAGCCACTCTGGAGAAGTGTACGGTGTGTCCTGAAACATCTAAAAGACACAGCTTAGAGAGCATAGGGCACTTCCACTCATGGGGGTATAAATTGGGAAAATGAAAAATCAGCAAGACACAAGCACCCCAAAGTTTAGGGCTGCTCTGTTGACAAGGACCTCCACTTCATTCCACCTTCAATATCCCAGGAAAGAGAAAAATGGATAAAGAAGTTGTGGTCCTTATGTGCAATGGAATATCACTCAGCCATGAAATCAATGTCATAAGGCTAGTAGCAGCATGATGAGTGGATTTAGGTACGACGATTCTAAGTGAAATAAGTCACACAGAAAAGGACACTTCTCATAAGGTATCACTTATAGAGGGAATGTCAAAACCGTTACACTTGAACTGAATTACAAAACAGAGCAGAGTCACACAAGCAGAAAACACACTATGGCTGCTTAACGGGAAAGGTGAGGTGGGGTGATACATAAAACAAGGGTTTCAAATTAGCTCAGATACCGTTCCATAAACCCAATATGTAATAGACAAGACCTACTCCTTGCTCAGAGAACTGGACTCAACACGCCCTATTCACCGCACAAGAATATATCTGACTAGTAATAATCTTAAAACCTATGTATTGATATCTCTCTGTTAGTGTGTCAAGTGGGTGTAAAGCGGCATAAACACAGCAGTGAAAAGCAGCTAAACCCCATTATAAAAATAAATTACTTCTACAAACCCATGAAACAAAGACAGTGAAAGAGAGAGAAATTCTTACACAATGCGTTCAGGGGCTGTGATGCAACCTGGATTGACCATATCTAGACCCACAGCTGGATGAGACATAAGGGTGGACACTCTTGGGGCTGAGAGGTTTGGTGAGGTTGGGTGAGCAAACGCAGACCCTTTAAAGTAATACTGCGTGGTACCCATCGCATGGGTCCCAAATCTCCAGGTTCAAGGGCATCTTCCTACATCGAAAACATGCATGAGAAAACAAAAAGATGGTACACCATGTGATGGGGAAAGGTTTCTAAAACGCACCTCATTTCTCTTCTCCTTGTGCCCGGGGTCGCCATTCCAGCTGCTTTCCTAGCAATCTCCCTACTTGGAGCATCAGCACCTTTAACCTCCTGTTCCGTACAGGTTGCAATTTGTACTGAGGATGAACGGGAAGACGGGGAACCAGTGATAGACTAGCTCTTCTTGTTGGGACAGGCACAGGTCACTCTATTTTCCCATCAGGAAGAAGAATTAACCACAGGCTCATCATCCCCCCAGAACCAGAACAGGGCCTGAAGCCATCCAGGGCTTTTGCGGCCAGCTCCCAAAAAAGCGAGTTGTAAAATGGAGCTTCAGGGCACTGCAATTCACAAACCTGCAGAGTTATAAATGATAACTCTCATCCACAAATATATTGAGGGAAGGCAAAGAAGAGGATTTGAAATCAAGGCAGAATTGCAGGAAACAGATTTCAGGAGGTAGATTCGAATCGCCTTTAAAGCACATGAAAAGCGGCAAAACGTTGACAATGATGCCCTGGGCCAAAAAGGGCGTATGCGTTTTTTCCTGAATATATTCAGGAAAAAACGCATACGCCCTTTTTGGCCAACCAAGCAACCTGGAAAGGCAAATCAGGGCTACAAAGAAGACTCGCTACCCATCGGTCAAAAGGGCCATGCTGAAAAAAGTCTCAAAACCAGAAATGCAGGACAGGCCATGGAGAAATGGGAGCCTTGCTACACTGATGGGCGGGATGTAAATTGCCAACAGCCACTCTGGAGAAGTGTACGGTGTGTCCTGAAACATCTAAAAGACACAGCTTAGAGAGCATAGGGCACTTCCACTCATGGGGGTATAAATTGGGAAAATGAAAAATCAGCAAGACACAAGCACCCCAAAGTTTAGGGCTGCTCTGTTGACAAGGACCTCCACTTCATTCCACCTTCAATATCCCAGGAAAGAGAAAAATGGATAAAGAAGTTGTGGTCCTTATGTACAATGGAATATCACTCAGCCATGAAATCAATGTCATAAGGCTAGTAGCAGCATGATGAGTGGATTTAGGTACGACGATTCTAAGTGAAATAAGTCACACAGAAAAGGACACTTCTCATAAGGTATCACTTATAGAGGGAATGTCAAAACCGTTACACTTGAACTGAATTACAAAACAGAACAGAGTCACACATGCAGAAAACACACTATGGCTGCTTAACGGGAAAGGTGAGGTGGGGTGATACATAAAACAAGGGTTTCAAATTAGCTCAGATACCGTTCCATAAACCCAATATGTAATAGACAAGACCTACTCCTTGCTCAGAGAACTGGACTCAACACGCCCTATTCACCGCACAAGAATATATCTGACTAGTAATAATCTTAAAACCTATGTATTGATATCTCTCTGTTAGTGTGTCAAGTGGGTGTAAAGCAGCATAAACACAGCAGTGAAAAGCAGCTAAACCCCATTATAAAAATAAATTACTTTTACAAACCCATGAAACAAAGACAGTGAAAGAGAGAGAAATTCTTACACAATGCGTTCAGGGGCTGTGATGCAACCTGGATTGACCATATCTAGACCCACAGCTGATTGAGACATAAGGGTGGACACTCTTGGGGCTGAGAGGTTTGGTGAGGTTGGGTGAGCAAACGCAGACCCTTTAAAGGAATACTGCGTGGTACCCATCTCATGGGTCCCAAATCTCCAGGTTCAAGGGCATCTTCCTACATCGAAAACATGCATGAGAAAACAAAAAAGATGGTACACCATGTGATGGGGAAAGGTTTCTAAAACGCACCTCATTTCTCTTCTCCTTGTGCCCGGGGTCGCCATTCCAGCCGCTTTCCTAGCAATCTCCCTACTTGGAGCATCAGCACCTTTAACCTCCTGTTCCGTACAGGTTGCAGTTTGTCCTGAGGATGAACGGGAAGACGGGGAACCAGTGAGAGACTAGCTCTTGTTGTTGGGACAGGCACAGGTCACTCTATTCTCCCATCAGGAAGAAGAATTAACCACAGGCTCATCATCCCCCCCGGAACCAGAACAGGGCCTGAAGCCATCCAGTGCTTTTGCGGCCAGCTCCCAAAAAAGCGAGTTGTAAAATGGAGCTTCAGGGCACTGCAATTCACAAACCTGCAGAGTTATAAATGATAACTCTCGTCCACAAATATATTGAGGGAAAGCAAAGAAGAGGATTTGAAATCAAGGCAGAATTGCAGGAAACAGATTTCAGGAGGTAGATTCGAATCGCCTTTAAAGCACATGAAAAGCGGCAAAACGTTGACAATGATGCCCTTGGCCAAAAAGGGCGTATGCGTTTTTTCCTGAATATATTCAGGAAAAAACGCATACGCCCTTTTTGGCCAACCAAGCAACCTGGAAAGGCAAATCAGGGCTACAAAGAAGACTCGCTACCCATCGGTCAAAAGGGCCATGCTGAAAAAAGTCTCAAAACCAGAAATGCAGGACAGGCCATGGAGAAATGGGAGCCTTGCTACACTGATGGGCGGGATGTAAATTGCCAACAGCCACTCTGGAGAAGTGTACAGTGTGTCCTGAAACATCTAAAAAACACAGCTTAGAGAGCATAGGGCACTTCCACTCATGGGGGTATAAATTGGGAAAATGAAAAATCAGCAAGACACAAGCACCCCAAAGTTTAGGGCTGCTCTGTTGACAAGGACCTCCACTTCATTCCACCTTCAATATCCCAGGAAAGAGAAAAATGGATAAAGAAGTTGTGGTCCTTATGTGCAATGGAATATCACTCAGCCATGAAATCAATGTCATAAGGCTAGTAGCAGCATGATGAGTGGATTTAGGTACGACGATTCTAAGTGAAATAAGTCACACAGAAAAGGACACTTCTCATAAGGTATCACTTATAGAGGGAATGTAAAAACCGTTACACTTGAACTGAATTACAAAACAGAGCAGAGTCACACAAGCAGAAAACACACTATGGCTGCTTAACGGGAAAGGTGAGGTGGGGTGATACATAAAACAAGGGTTTCAAATTAGCTCAGATACCGTTCCATAAACCCAATATGTAATAGACAAGACCTACTCCTTGCTCAGAGAACTGGACTCAACACGCCCTATTCACCGCACAAGAATATATCTGACTAGTAATAATCTTAAAACCTATGTATTGATATCTCTCTGTTAGTGTGTCAAGTGGGTGTAAAGCGGCATAAACACAGCAGTGAAAAGCAGCTAAACCCCATTATAAAAATAAATTACTTTTACAAACCCATGAAACAAAGACAGTGAAAGAGAGAGAAATTCTTACACAATGCGTTCAGGGGCTGTGATGCAACCTGGATTGACCATATCTAGACCCACAGCTGGATGAGACATAAGGGTGGACACTCTTGGGGCTGAGAGGTTTGGTGAGGTTGGGTGAGCAAACGCAGACCCTTTAAAGTAATACTGCGTGGTACCCATCGCATGGGTCCCAAATCTCCAGGTTCAAGGGCATCTTCCTACATCGAAAACATGCATGAGAAAACAAAAAGATGGTACACCATGTGATGGGGAAAGGTTTCTAAAACGCACCTCATTTCTCTTCTCCTTGTGCCCGGGGTCGCCATTCCAGCTGCTTTCCTAGCAATCTCCCTACTTGGAGCATCAGCACCTTTAACCTCCTGTTCCGTACAGGTTGCAATTTGTACTGAGGATGAACGGGAAGACGGGGAACCAGTGATAGACTAGCTCTTCTTGTTGGGACAGGCACAGGTCACTCTATTTTCCCATCAGGAAGAAGAATTAACCACAGGCTCATCCTCCCCCCAGAACCAGAACAGGGCCTGAAGCCATCCAGGGCTTTTGCGGCCAGCTCCCAAAAAAGCGAGTTGTAAAATGGAGCTTCAGGGCACTGCAATTCACAAACCTGCAGAGTTATAAATGATAACTCTCGTCCACAAATATATTGAGGGAAGGCAAAGAAGAGGATTTGAAATCAAGGCAGAATTGCAGGAAACAGATTTCAGGAGGTAGATTCGAATCGCCTTTAAAGCACATGAAAAGCGGCAAAACGTTGACAATGATGCCCTGGGCCAAAAAGGGCGTATGCGTTTTTTCCTGAATATATTCAGGAAAAAACGCATACGCCCTTTTTGGCCAACCAAGCAACCTGGAAAGGCAAATCAGGGCTACAAAGAAGACTCGCTACCCATCGGTCAAAAGGGCCATGCTGAAAAAAGTCTCAAAACCAGAAATGCAGGACAGGCCATGGAGAAATGGGAGCCTTGCTACACTGATGGCCGGGATGTAAATTGCCAACAGCCACTCTGGAGAAGTGTACGGTGTGTCCTGAAACATCTAAAAGACACAGCTTAGAGAGCATAGGGCACTTCCACTCATGGGGGTATAAATTGGGAAAATGAAAAATCAGCAAGACACAAGCACCCCAAAGTTTAGGGCTGCTCTGTTGACAAGGACCTCCACTTCATTCCACCTTCAATATCCCAGGAAAGAGAAAAATGGATAAAGAAGTTGTGGTCCTTATGTGCAATGGAATATCACTGAGCCATGAAATCAATGTCATAAGGCTAGTAGCAGCATGATGAGTGGATTTAGGTACGACGATTCTAAGTGAAATAAGTCACACAGAAAAGGACACTTCTCATAAGGTATCACTTATAGAGGGAATGTCAAAACCGTTACACTTGAACTGAATTACAAAACAGAGCAGAGTCACACAAGCAGAAAACACACTATGGCTGCTTAACGGGAAAGGTGAGGTGGGGTGATACATAAAACAAGGGTTTCAAATTAGCTCAGATACCGTTCCATAAACCCAATATGTAATAGACAAGACCTACTCCTTGCTCAGAGAACTGGACTCAACACGCCCTATTCACCGCACAAGAATATATCTGACTAGTAATAATCTTAAAACCTATGTATTGATATCTCTCTGTTAGTGTGTCAAGTGGGTGTAAAGCGGCATAAACACAGCAGTGAAAAGCAGCTAAACCCCATTATAAAAATAAATTACTTCTACAAACCCATGAAACAAAGACAGTGAAAGAGAGAGAAATTCTTACACAATGCGTTCAGGGGCTGTGATGCAACCTGGATTGACCATATCTAGACCCACAGCTGGATGAGACATAAGGGTGGACACTCTTGGGGCTGAGAGGTTTGGTGAGGTTGGGTGAGCAAACGCAGACCCTTTAAAGTAATACTGCGTGGTACCCATCGCATGGGTCCCAAATCTCCAGGTTCAAGGGCATCTTCCTACATCGAAAACATGCATGAGAAAACAAAAAGATGGTACACCATGTGATGGGGAAAGGTTTCTAAAACGCACCTCATTTCTCTTCTCCTTGTGCCCGGGGTCGCCATTCCAGCTGCTTTCCTAGCAATCTCCCTACTTGGAGCATCAGCACCTTTAACCTCCTGTTCCGTACAGGTTGCAATTTGTACTGAGGATGAACGGGAAGACGGGGAACCAGTGATAGACTAGCTCTTCTTGTTGGGACAGGCACAGGTCACTCTATTTTCCCAACAGGAAGAAGAATTAACCACAGGCTCATCATCCCCCCAGAACCAGAACAGGGCCTGAAGCCATCCAGGGCTTTTGCGGCCAGCTCCCAAAAAAGCGAGTTGTAAAATGGAGCTTCAGGGCACTGCAATTCACAAACCTGCAGAGTTATAAATGATAACTCTCATCCACAAATATATTGAGGGAAGGCAAAGAAGAGGATTTGAAATCAAGGCAGAATTGCAGGAAACAGATTTCAGGAGGTAGATTCGAATCGCCTTTAAAGCACATGAAAAGCGGCAAAACGTTGACAATGATGCCCTGGGCCAAAAAGGGCGTATGCGTTTTTTCCTGAATATATTCAGGAAAAAACGCATACGCCCTTTTTGGCCAACCAAGCAACCTGGAAAGGCAAATCAGGGCTACAAAGAAGACTCGCTACCCATCGGTCAAAAGGGCCATGCTGAAAAAAGTCTCAAAACCAGAAATGCAGGACAGGCCATGGAGAAATGGGAGCCTTGCTACACTGATGGGCGGGATGTAAATTGCCAACAGCCACTCTGGAGAAGTGTACGGTGTGTCCTGAAACATCTAAAAGACACAGCTTAGAGAGCATAGGGCACTTCCACTCATGGGGGTATAAATTGGGAAAATGAAAAATCAGCAAGACACAAGCACCCCAAAGTTTAGGGCTGCTCTGTTGACAAGGACCTCCACTTCATTCCACCTTCAATATCCCAGGAAAGAGAAAAATGGATAAAGAAGTTGTGGTCCTTATGTACAATGGAATATCACTCAGCCATGAAATCAATGTCATAAGGCTAGTAGCAGCATGATGAGTGGATTTAGGTACGACGATTCTAAGTGAAATAAGTCACACAGAAAAGGACACTTCTCATAAGGTATCACTTATAGAGGGAATGTCAAAACCGTTACACTTGAACTGAATTACAAAACAGAACAGAGTCACACATGCAGAAAACACACTATGGCTGCTTAACGGGAAAGGTGAGGTGGGGTGATACATAAAACAAGGGTTTCAAATTAGCTCAGATACCGTTCCATAAACCCAATATGTAATAGACAAGACCTACTCCTTGCTCAGAGAACTGGACTCAACACGCCCTATTCACCGCACAAGAATATATCTGACTAGTAATAATCTTAAAACCTATGTATTGATATCTCTCTGTTAGTGTGTCAAGTGGGTGTAAAGCAGCATAAACACAGCAGTGAAAAGCAGCTAAACCCCATTATAAAAATAAATTACTTTTACAAACCCATGAAACAAAGACAATGAAAGAGAGAGAAATTCTTACACAATGCGTTCAGGGGCTGTGATGCAACCTACATTGACCATATCTAGACCCACAGCTGATTGAGACATAAGGGTGGACACTCTTGGGGCTGAGAGGTTTGGTGAGGTTGGGTGAGCAAACGCAGACCCTTTAAAGGAATACTGCGTGGTACCCATCTCATGGGTCCCAAATCTCCAGGTTCAAGGGCATCTTCCTACATCGAAAACATGCATGAGAAAACAAAAAAGATGGTACACCATGTGATGGGGAAAGGTTTCTAAAACGCACCTCATTTCTCTTCTCCTTGTGCCCGGGGTCGCCATTCCAGCCGCTTTCCTAGCAATCTCCCTACTTGGAGCATCAGCACCTTTAACCTCCTGTTCCGTACAGGTTGCAGTTTGTCCTGAGGATGAACGGGAAGACGGGGAACCAGTGAGAGACTAGCTCTTGTTGTTGGGACAGGCACAGGTCACTCTATTCTCCCATCAGGAAGAAGAATTAACCACAGGCTCATCCTCCCCCCAGAACCAGAACAGGGCCTGAAGCCATCCAGGGCTTTTGCGGCCAGCTCCCAAAAAAGCGAGTTGTAAAATGGAGCTTCAGGGCACTGCAATTCACAAACCTGCAGAGTTATAAATGATAACTCTCGTCCACAAATATATTGAGGGAAGGCAAAGAAGAGGATTTGAAATCAAGGCAGAATTGCAGGAAACAGATTTCAGGAGGTAGATTCGAATCGCCTTTAAAGCACATGAAAAGCGGCAAAACGTTGACAATGATGCCCTGGGCCAAAAAGGGCGTATGCGTTTTTTCCTGAATATATTCAGGAAAAAACGCATACGCCCTTTTTGGCCAACCAAGCAACCTGGAAAGGCAAATCAGGGCTACAAAGAAGACTCGCTACCCATCGGTCAAAAGGGCCATGCTGCAAAAAGTCTCAAAACCAGAAATGCAGGACAGGCCATGGAGAAATGGGAGCCTTGCTACACTGATGGGCGGGATGTAAATTGCCAACAGCCACTCTGGAGAAGTGTACAGTGTGTCCTGAAACATCTAAAAGACACAGCTTAGAGAGCATAGGGCACTTCCACTCATGGGGGTATAAATTGGGAAAATGAAAAATCAGCAAGACACAAGCACCCCAAAGTTTAGGGCTGCTCTGTTGACAAGGACCTCCACTTCATTCCACCTTCAATATCCCAGGAAAGAGAAAAATGGATAAAGAAGTTGTGGTCCTTATGTGCAATGGAATATCACTGAGCCATGAAATCAATGTCATAAGGCTAGTAGCAGCATGATGAGTGGATTTAGGTACGACGATTCTAAGTGAAATAAGTCACACAGAAAAGGACACTTCTCATAAGGTATCACTTATAGAGGGAATGTAAAAACCGTTACACTTGAACTGAATTACAAAACAGAGCAGAGTCACACAAGCAGAAAACACACTATGGCTGCTTAACGGGAAAGGTGAGGTGGGGTGATACATAAAACAAGGGTTTCAAATTAGCTCAGATACCGTTCCATAAACCCAATATGTAATAGACAAGACCTACTCCTTGCTCAGAGAACTGGACTCAACACGCCCTATTCACCGCACAAGAATATATCTGACTAGTAATAATCTTAAAACCTATGTATTGATATCTCTCTGTTAGTGTGTCAAGTGGGTGTAAAGCGGCATAAACACAGCAGTGAAAAGCAGCTAAACCCCATTATAAAAATAAATTACTTTTACAAACCCATGAAACAAAGACAGTGAAAGAGAGAGAAATTCTTACACAATGCGTTCAGGGGCTGTGATGCAACCTGGATTGACCATATCTAGACCCACAGCTGGATGAGACATAAGGGTGGACACTCTTGGGGCTGAGAGGTTTGGTGAGGTTGGGTGAGCAAACGCAGACCCTTTAAAGTAATACTGCGTGGTACCCATCGCATGGGTCCCAAATCTCCAGGTTCAAGGGCATCTTCCTACATCGAAAACATGCATGAGAAAACAAAAAGATGGTACACCATGTGATGGGGAAAGGTTTCTAAAACGCACCTCATTTCTCTTCTCCTTGTGCCCGGGGTCGCCATTCCAGCTGCTTTCCTAGCAATCTCCCTACTTGGAGCATCAGCACCTTTAACCTCCTGTTCCGTACAGGTTGCAATTTGTACTGAGGATGAACGGGAAGACGGGGAACCAGTGATAGACTAGCTCTTCTTGTTGGGACAGGCACAGGTCACTCTATTTTCCCATCAGGAAGAAGAATTAACCACAGGCTCATCATCCCCCCAGAACCAGAACAGGGCCTGAAGCCATCCAGGGCTTTTGCGGCCAGCTCCCAAAAAAGCGAGTTGTAAAATGGAGCTTCAGGGCACTGCAATTCACAAACCTGCAGAGTTATAAATGATAACTCTCGTCCACAAATATATTGAGGGAAGGCAAAGAAGAGGATTTGAAATCAAGGCAGAATTGCAGGAAACAGATTTCAGGAGGTAGATTCGAATCGCCTTTAAAGCACATGAAAAGCGGCAAAACGTTGACAATGATGCCCTGGGCCAAAAAGGGCGTATGCGTTTTTTCCTGAATATATTCAGGAAAAAACGCATACGCCCTTTTTGGCCAACCAAGCAACCTGGAAAGGCAAATCAGGGCTACAAAGAAGACTCGCTACCCATCGGTCAAAAGGGCCATGCTGAAAAAAGTCTCAAAACCAGAAATGCAGGACAGGCCATGGAGAAATGGGAGCCTTGCTACACTGATGGGCGGGATGTAAATTGCCAACAGCCACTCTGGAGAAGTGTACGGTGTGTCCTGAAACATCTAAAAGACACAGCTTAGAGAGCATAGGGCACTTCCACTCATGGGGGTATAAATTGGGAAAATGAAAAATCAGCAAGACACAAGCACCCCAAAGTTTAGAGCTGCTCTGTTGACAAGGACCTCCACTTCATTCCACCTTCAATATCCCAGGAAAGAGAAAAATGGATAAAGAAGTTGTGGTCCTTATGTGCAATGGAACATCACTCAGCCATGAAATCAATGTCATAAGGCTAGTAGCAGCATGATGAGTGGATTTAGGTACGACGATTCTAAGTGAAATAAGTCACACAGAAAAGGACACTTCTCATAAGGTATCACTTATAGAGGGAATGTAAAAACCGTTACACTTGAACTGAATTACAAAACAGAGCAGAGTCACACAAGCAGAAAACACACTATGGCTGCTTAACGGGAAAGGTGAGGTGGGGTGATACATAAAACAAGGGTTTCAAATTAGCTCAGATACCGTTCCATAAACCCAATATGTAATAGACAAGACCTACTCCTTGCTCAGAGAACTGGACTCAACACGCCCTATTCACCGCACAAGAATATATCTGACTAGTAATAATCTTAAAACCTATGTATTGATATCTCTCTGTTAGTGTGTCAAGTGGGTGTAAAGCGGCATAAACACAGCAGTGAAAAGCAGCTAAACCCCATTATAAAAATAAATTACTTCTACAAACCCATGAAACAAAGACAGTGAAAGAGAGAGAAATTCTTACACAATGCGTTCAGGGGCTGTGATGCAACCTGGATTGACCATATCTAGACCCACAGCTGGATGAGACATAAGGGTGGACACTCTTGGGGCTGAGAGGTTTGGTGAGGTTGGGTGAGCAAACGCAGACCCTTTAAAGTAATACTGCGTGGTACCCATCGCATGGGTCCCAAATCTCCAGGTTCAAGGGCATCTTCCTACATCGAAAACATGCATGAGAAAACAAAAAGATGGTACACCATGTGATGGGGAAAGGTTTCTAAAACGCACCTCATTTCTCTTCTCCTTGTGCCCGGGGTCGCCATTCCAGCTGCTTTCCTAGCAATCTCCCTACTTGGAGCATCAGCACCTTTAACCTCCTGTTCCGTACAGGTTGCAATTTGTACTGAGGATGAACGGGAAGACGGGGAACCAGTGATAGACTAGCTCTTCTTGTTGGGACAGGCACAGGTCACTCTATTTTCCCATCAGGAAGAAGGATTAACCACAGGCTCATCCTCCCCCCAGAACCAGAACAGGGCCTGAAGCCATCCAGGGCTTTTGCGGCCAGCTCCCAAAAAAGCGAGTTGTAAAATGGAGCTTCAGGGCACTGCAATTCACAAACCTGCAGAGTTATAAATGATAACTCTCGTCCACAAATATATTGAGGGAAGGCAAAGAAGAGGATTTGAAATCAAGGCAGAATTGCAGGAAACAGATTTCAGGAGGTAGATTCGAATCGCCTTTAAAGCACATGAAAAGCGGCAAAACGTTGACAATGATGCCCTTGGCCAAAAAGGGCGTATGCGTTTTTTCCTGAATATATTCAGGAAAAAACGCATACGCCCTTTTTGGCCAACCAAGCAACCTGGAAAGGCAAATCAGGGCTACAAAGAAGACTCGCTACCCATCGGTCAAAAGGGCCATGCTGAAAAAAGTCTCAAAACCAGAAATGCAGGACAGGCCATGGAGAAATGGGAGCCTTGCTACACTGATGGGCGGGATGTAAATTGCCAACAGCCACTCTGGAGAAGTGTACGGTGTGTCCTGAAACATCTAAAAGACACAGCTTAGAGAGCATAGGGCACTTCCACTCATGGGGGTATAAATTGGGAAAATGAAAAATCAGCAAGACACAAGCACCCCAAAGTTTAGGGCTGCTCTGTTGACAAGGACCTCCACTTCATTCCACCTTCAATATCCCAGGAAAGACAAAAATGGATAAAGAAGTTGTGGTCCTTATGTACAATGGAATATCACTCAGCCATGAAATCAATGTCATAAGGCTAGTAGCAGCATGATGAGTGGATTTAGGTACGACGATTCTAAGTGAAATAAGTCACACAGAAAAGGACACTTCTCATAAGGTATCACTTATAGAGGGAATGTCAAAACCGTTACACTTGAACTGAATTACAAAACAGAACAGAGTCACACATGCAGAAAACACACTATGGCTGCTTAACGGGAAAGGTGAGGTGGGGTGATACATAAAACAAGGGTTTCAAATTAGCTCAGATACCGTTCCATAAACCCAATATGTAATAGACAAGACCTACTCCTTGCTCAGAGAACTGGACTCAACACGCCCTATTCACCGCACAAGAATATATCTGACTAGTAATAATCTTAAAACCTATGTATTGATATCTCTCTGTTAGTGTGTCAAGTGGGTGTAAAGCGGCATAAACACAGCAGTGAAAAGCAGCTAAACCCCATTATAAAAATAAATTACTTTTACAAACCCATGAAACAAAGACAGTGAAAGAGAGAGAAATTCTTACACAATGCGTTCAGGGGCTGTGATGCAACCTGGATTGACCATATCTAGACCCACAGCTGATTGAGACATAAGGGTGGACACTCTTGGGGCTGAGAGGTTTGGTGAGGTTGGGTGAGCAAACGCAGACCCTTTAAAGTAATCCTGCGTGGTACCCATCGCATGGGTCCCAAATCTCCAGGTTCAAGGGCATCTTCCTACATCGAAAACATGCATGAGAAAACAAAAAGATGGTACACCATGTGATGGGGAAAGGTTTCTAAAACGCACCTCATTTCTCTTCTCCTTGTGCCCGGGGTCGCCATTCCAGCTGCTTTCCTAGCAATCTCCCTACTTGGAGCATCAGCACCTTTAACCTCCTGTTCCGTACAGGTTGCAATTTGTACTGAGGATGAACGGGAAGACGGGGAACCAGTGATAGACTAGCTCTTCTTGTTGGGACAGGCACAGGTCACTCTATTTTCCCATCAGGAAGAAGAATTAACCACAGGCTCATCCTCCCCCCAGAACCAGAACAGGGCCTGAAGCCATCCAGGGCTTTTGCGGCCAGCTCCCAAAAAAGCGAGTTGTAAAATGGAGCTTCAGGGCACTGCAATTCACAAACCTGCAGAGTTATAAATGATAACTCTCGTCCACAAATATATTGAGGGAAGGCAAAGAAGAGGATTTGAAATCAAGGCAGAATTGCAGGAAACAGATTTCAGGAGGTAGATTCGAATCGCCTTTAAAGCACATGAAAAGCGGCAAAACGTTGACAATGATGCCCTTGGCCAAAAAGGGCGTATGCGTTTTTTCCTGAATATATTCAGGAAAAAACGCATACGCCCTTTTTGGCCAACCAAGCAACCTGGAAAGGCAAATCAGGGCTACAAAGAAGACTCGCTACCCATCGGTCAAAAGGGCCATGCTGAAAAAAGTCTCAAAACCAGAAATGCAGGACAGGCCATGGAGAAATGGGAGCCTTGCTACACTGATGGGCGGGATGTAAATTGCCAACAGCCACTCTGGAGAAGTGTACGGTGTGTCCTGAAACATCTAAAAGACACAGCTTAGAGAGCATAGGGCACTTCCACTCATGGGGGTATAAATTGGGAAAATGAAAAATCAGCAAGACACAAGCACCCCAAAGTTTAGGGCTGCTCTGTTGACAAGGACCTCCACTTCATTCCACCTTCAATATCCCAGGAAAGACAAAAATGGATAAAGAAGTTGTGGTCCTTATGTACAATGGAATATCACTCAGCCATGAAATCAATGTCATAAGGCTAGTAGCAGCATGATGAGTGGATTTAGGTACGACGATTCTAAGTGAAATAAGTCACACAGAAAAGGACACTTCTCATAAGGTATCACTTATAGAGGGAATGTCAAAACCGTTACACTTGAACTGAATTACAAAACAGAACAGAGTCACACATGCAGAAAACACACTATGGCTGCTTAACGGGAAAGGTGAGGTGGGGTGATACATAAAACAAGGGTTTCAAATTAGCTCAGATACCGTTCCATAAACCCAATATGTAATAGACAAGACCTACTCCTTGCTCAGAGAACTGGACTCAACACGCCCTATTCACCGCACAAGAATATATCTGACTAGTAATAATCTTAAAACCTATGTATTGATATCTCTCTGTTAGTGTGTCAAGTGGGTGTAAAGCAGCATAAACACAGCAGTGAAAAGCAGCTAAACCCCATTATAAAAATAAATTACTTTTACAAACCCATGAAACAAAGACAGTGAAAGAGAGAGAAATTCTTACACAATGCGTTCAGGGGCTGTGATGCAACCTACATTGACCATATCTAGACCCACAGCTGATTGAGACATAAGGGTGGACACTCTTGGGGCTGAGAGGTTTGGTGAGGTTGGGTGAGCAAACGCAGACCCTTTAAAGGAATACTGCGTGGTACCCATCTCATGGGTCCCAAATCTCCAGGTTCAAGGGCATCTTCCTACATCGAAAACATGCATGAGAAAACAAAAAAGATGGTACACCATGTGATGGGGAAAGGTTTCTAAAACGCACCTCATTTCTCTTCTCCTTGTGCCCGGGGTCGCCATTCCAGCCGCTTTCCTAGCAATCTCCCTACTTGGAGCATCAGCACCTTTAACCTCCTGTTCCGTACAGGTTGCAGTTTGTCCTGAGGATGAACGGGAAGACGGGGAACCAGTGAGAGACTAGCTCTTGTTGTTGGGACAGGCACAGGTCACTCTATTCTCCCATCAGGAAGAAGAATTAACCACAGGCTCATCATCCCCCCCGGAACCAGAACAGGGCCTGAAGCCATCCAGTGCTTTTGCGGCCAGCTCCCAAAAAAGCGAGTTGTAAAATGGAGCTTCAGGGCACTGCAATTCACAAACCTGCAGAGTTATAAATGATAACTCTCGTCCACAAATATATTGAGGGAAAGCAAAGAAGAGGATTTGAAATCAAGGCAGAATTGCAGGAAACAGATTTCAGGAGGTAGATTCGAATCGCCTTTAAAGCACATGAAAAGCGGCAAAACGTTGACAATGATGCCCTTGGCCAAAAAGGGCGTATGCGTTTTTTCCTGAATATATTCAGGAAAAAACGCATACGCCCTTTTTGGCCAACCAAGCAACCTGGAAAGGCAAATCAGGGCTACAAAGAAGACTCGCTACCCATCGGTCAAAAGGGCCATGCTGAAAAAAGTCTCAAAACCAGAAATGCAGGACAGGCCATGGAGAAATGGGAGCCTTGCTACACTGATGGGCGGGATGTAAATTGCCAACAGCCACTCTGGAGAAGTGTACAGTGTGTCCTGAAACATCTAAAAAACACAGCTTAGAGAGCATAGGGCACTTCCACTCATGGGGGTATAAATTGGGAAAATGAAAAATCAGCAAGACACAAGCACCCCAAAGTTTAGGGCTGCTCTGTTGACAAGGACCTCCACTTCATTCCACCTTCAATATCCCAGGAAAGAGAAAAATGGATAAAGAAGTTGTGGTCCTTATGTGCAATGGAATATCACTGAGCCATGAAATCAATGTCATAAGGCTAGTAGCAGCATGATGAGTGGATTTAGGTACGACGATTCTAAGTGAAATAAGTCACACAGAAAAGGACACTTCTCATAAGGTATCACTTATAGAGGGAATGTAAAAACCGTTACACTTGAACTGAATTACAAAACAGAGCAGAGTCACACAAGCAGAAAACACACTATGGCTGCTTAACGGGAAAGGTGAGGTGGGGTGATACATAAAACAAGGGTTTCAAATTAGCTCAGATACCGTTCCATAAACCCAATATGTAATAGACAAGACCTACTCCTTGCTCAGAGAACTGGACTCAACACGCCCTATTCACCGCACAAGAATATATCTGACTAGTAATAATCTTAAAACCTATGTATTGATATCTCTCTGTTAGTGTGTCAAGTGGGTGTAAAGCGGCATAAACACAGCAGTGAAAAGCAGCTAAACCCCATTATAAAAATAAATTACTTTTACAAACCCATGAAACAAAGACAGTGAAAGAGAGAGAAATTCTTACACAATGCGTTCAGGGGCTGTGATGCAACCTGGATTGACCATATCTAGACCCACAGCTGGATGAGACATAAGGGTGGACACTCTTGGGGCTGAGAGGTTTGGTGAGGTTGGGTGAGCAAACGCAGACCCTTTAAAGTAATACTGCGTGGTACCCATCGCATGGGTCCCAAATCTCCAGGTTCAAGGGCATCTTCCTACATCGAAAACATGCATGAGAAAACAAAAAGATGGTACACCATGTGATGGGGAAAGGTTTCTAAAACGCACCTCATTTCTCTTCTCCTTGTGCCCGGGGTCGCCATTCCAGCTGCTTTCCTAGCAATCTCCCTACTTGGAGCATCAGCACCTTTAACCTCCTGTTCCGTACAGGTTGCAATTTGTACTGAGGATGAACGGGAAGACGGGGAACCAGTGATAGACTAGCTCTTCTTGTTGGGACAGGCACAGGTCACTCTATTTTCCCATCAGGAAGAAGAATTAACCACAGGCTCATCATCCCCCCAGAACCAGAACAGGGCCTGAAGCCATCCAGGGCTTTTGCGGCCAGCTCCCAAAAAAGCGAGTTGTAAAATGGAGCTTCAGGGCACTGCAATTCACAAACCTGCAGAGTTATAAATGATAACTCTCGTCCACAAATATATTGAGGGAAGGCAAAGAAGAGGATTTGAAATCAAGGCAGAATTGCAGGAAACAGATTTCAGGAGGTAGATTCGAATCGCCTTTAAAGCACATGAAAAGCGGCAAAACGTTGACAATGATGCCCTGGGCCAAAAAGGGCGTATGCGTTTTTTCCTGAATATATTCAGGAAAAAACGCATACGCCCTTTTTGGCCAACCAAGCAACCTGGAAAGGCAAATCAGGGCTACAAAGAAGACTCGCTACCCATCGGTCAAAAGGGCCATGCTGAAAAAAGTCTCAAAACCAGAAATGCAGGACAGGCCATGGAGAAATGGGAGCCTTGCTACACTGATGGGCGGGATGTAAATTGCCAACAGCCACTCTGGAGAAGTGTACGGTGTGTCCTGAAACATCTAAAAGACACAGCTTAGAGAGCATAGGGCACTTCCACTCATGGGGGTATAAATTGGGAAAATGAAAAATCAGCAAGACACAAGCACCCCAAAGTTTAGGGCTGCTCTGTTGACAAGGACCTCCACTTCATTCCACCTTCAATATCCCAGGAAAGAGAAAAATGGATAAAGAAGTTGTGGTCCTTATGTGCAATGGAATATCACTGAGCCATGAAATCAATGTCATAAGGCTAGTAGCAGCATGATGAGTGGATTTAGGTACGACGATTCTAAGTGAAATAAGTCACACAGAAAAGGACACTTCTCATAAGGTATCACTTATAGAGGGAATGTCAAAACCGTTACACTTGAACTGAATTACAAAACAGAGCAGAGTCACACAAGCAGAAAACACACTATGGCTGCTTAACGGGAAAGGTGAGGTGGGGTGATACATAAAACAAGGGTTTCAAATTAGCTCAGATACCGTTCCATAAACCCAATATGTAATAGACAAGACCTACTCCTTGCTCAGAGAACTGGACTCAACACGCCCTATTCACCGCACAAGAATATATCTGACTAGTAATAATCTTAAAACCTATGTATTGATATCTCTCTGTTAGTGTGTCAAGTGGGTGTAAAGCGGCATAAACACAGCAGTGAAAAGCAGCTAAACCCCATTATAAAAATAAATTACTTCTACAAACCCATGAAACAAAGACAGTGAAAGAGAGAGAAATTCTTACACAATGCGTTCAGGGGCTGTGATGCAACCTGGATTGACCATATCTAGACCCACAGCTGGATGAGACATAAGGGTGGACACTCTTGGGGCTGAGAGGTTTGGTGAGGTTGGGTGAGCAAACGCAGACCCTTTAAAGTAATACTGCGTGGTACCCATCGCATGGGTCCCAAATCTCCAGGTTCAAGGGCATCTTCCTACATCGAAAACATGCATGAGAAAACAAAAAGATGGTACACCATGTGATGGGGAAAGGTTTCTAAAACGCACCTCATTTCTCTTCTCCTTGTGCCCGGGGTCGCCATTCCAGCTGCTTTCCTAGCAATCTCCCTACTTGGAGCATCAGCACCTTTAACCTCCTGTTCCGTACAGGTTGCAATTTGTACTGAGGATGAACGGGAAGACGGGGAACCAGTGATAGACTAGCTCTTCTTGTTGGGACAGGCACAGGTCACTCTATTTTCCCATCAGGAAGAAGAATTAACCACAGGCTCATCATCCCCCCAGAACCAGAACAGGGCCTGAAGCCATCCAGGGCTTTTGCGGCCAGCTCCCAAAAAAGCGAGTTGTAAAATGGAGCTTCAGGGCACTGCAATTCACAAACCTGCAGAGTTATAAATGATAACTCTCATCCACAAATATATTGAGGGAAGGCAAAGAAGAGGATTTGAAATCAAGGCAGAATTGCAGGAAACAGATTTCAGGAGGTAGATTCGAATCGCCTTTAAAGCACATGAAAAGCGGCAAAACGTTGACAATGATGCCCTGGGCCAAAAAGGGCGTATGCGTTTTTTCCTGAATATATTCAGGAAAAAACGCATACGCCCTTTTTGGCCAACCAAGCAACCTGGAAAGGCAAATCAGGGCTACAAAGAAGACTCGCTACCCATCGGTCAAAAGGGCCATGCTGAAAAAAGTCTCAAAACCAGAAATGCAGGACAGGCCATGGAGAAATGGGAGCCTTGCTACACTGATGGGCGGGATGTAAATTGCCAACAGCCACTCTGGAGAAGTGTACGGTGTGTCCTGAAACATCTAAAAGACACAGCTTAGAGAGCATAGGGCACTTCCACTCATGGGGGTATAAATTGGGAAAATGAAAAATCAGCAAGACACAAGCACCCCAAAGTTTAGGGCTGCTCTGTTGACAAGGACCTCCACTTCATTCCACCTTCAATATCCCAGGAAAGAGAAAAATGGATAAAGAAGTTGTGGTCCTTATGTACAATGGAATATCACTCAGCCATGAAATCAATGTCATAAGGCTAGTAGCAGCATGATGAGTGGATTTAGGTACGACGATTCTAAGTGAAATAAGTCACACAGAAAAGGACACTTCTCATAAGGTATCACTTATAGAGGGAATGTCAAAACCGTTACACTTGAACTGAATTACAAAACAGAACAGAGTCACACATGCAGAAAACACACTATGGCTGCTTAACGGGAAAGGTGAGGTGGGGTGATACATAAAACAAGGGTTTCAAATTAGCTCAGATACCGTTCCATAAACCCAATATGTAATAGACAAGACCTACTCCTTGCTCAGAGAACTGGACTCAACACGCCCTATTCACCGCACAAGAATATATCTGACTAGTAATAATCTTAAAACCTATGTATTGATATCTCTCTGTTAGTGTGTCAAGTGGGTGTAAAGCAGCATAAACACAGCAGTGAAAAGCAGCTAAACCCCATTATAAAAATAAATTACTTTTACAAACCCATGAAACAAAGACAGTGAAAGAGAGAGAAATTCTTACACAATGCGTTCAGGGGCTGTGATGCAACCTACATTGACCATATCTAGACCCACAGCTGATTGAGACATAAGGGTGGACACTCTTGGGGCTGAGAGGTTTGGTGAGGTTGGGTGAGCAAACGCAGACCCTTTAAAGGAATACTGCGTGGTACCCATCTCATGGGTCCCAAATCTCCAGGTTCAAGGGCATCTTCCTACATCGAAAACATGCATGAGAAAACAAAAAAGATGGTACACCATGTGATGGGGAAAGGTTTCTAAAACGCACCTCATTTCTCTTCTCCTTGTGCCCGGGGTCGCCATTCCAGCCGCTTTCCTAGCAATCTCCCTACTTGGAGCATCAGCACCTTTAACCTCCTGTTCCGTACAGGTTGCAGTTTGTCCTGAGGATGAACGGGAAGACGGGGAACCAGTGAGAGACTAGCTCTTGTTGTTGGGACAGGCACAGGTCACTCTATTCTCCCATCAGGAAGAAGAATTAACCACAGGCTCATCATCCCCCCCGGAACCAGAACAGGGCCTGAAGCCATCCAGTGCTTTTGCGGCCAGCTCCCAAAAAAGCGAGTTGTAAAATGGAGCTTCAGGGCACTGCAATTCACAAACCTGCAGAGTTATAAATGATAACTCTCGTCCACAAATATATTGAGGGAAAGCAAAGAAGAGGATTTGAAATCAAGGCAGAATTGCAGGAAACAGATTTCAGGAGGTAGATTCGAATCGCCTTTAAAGCACATGAAAAGCGGCAAAACGTTGACAATGATGCCCTTGGCCAAAAAGGGCGTATGCGTTTTTTCCTGAATATATTCAGGAAAAAACGCATACGCCCTTTTTGGCCAACCAAGCAACCTGGAAAGGCAAATCAGGGCTACAAAGAAGACTCGCTACCCATCGGTCAAAAGGGCCATGCTGAAAAAAGTCTCAAAACCAGAAATGCAGGACAGGCCATGGAGAAATGGGAGCCTTGCTACACTGATGGGCGGGATGTAAATTGCCAACAGCCACTCTGGAGAAGTGTACGGTGTGTCCTGAAACATCTAAAAAACACAGCTTAGAGAGCATAGGGCACTTCCACTCATGGGGGTATAAATTGGGAAAATGAAAAATCAGCAAGACACAAGCACCCCAAAGTTTAGGGCTGCTCTGTTGACAAGGACCTCCACTTCATTCCACCTTCAATATCCCAGGAAAGAGAAAAATGGATAAAGAAGTTGTGGTCCTTATGTGCAATGGAATATCACTGAGCCATGAAATCAATGTCATAAGGCTAGTAGCAGCATGATGAGTGGATTTAGGTACGACGATTCTAAGTGAAATAAGTCACACAGAAAAGGACACTTCTCATAAGGTATCACTTATAGAGGGAATGTAAAAACCGTTACACTTGAACTGAATTACAAAACAGAGCAGAGTCACACAAGCAGAAAACACACTATGGCTGCTTAACGGGAAAGGTGAGGTGGGGTGATACATAAAACAAGGGTTTCAAATTAGCTCAGATACCGTTCCATAAACCCAATATGTAATAGACAAGACCTACTCCTTGCTCAGAGAACTGGACTCAACACGCCCTATTCACCGCACAAGAATATATCTGACTAGTAATAATCTTAAAACCTATGTATTGATATCTCTCTGTTAGTGTGTCAAGTGGGTGTAAAGCGGCATAAACACAGCAGTGAAAAGCAGCTAAACCCCATTATAAAAATAAATTACTTTTACAAACCCATGAAACAAAGACAGTGAAAGAGAGAGAAATTCTTACACAATGCGTTCAGGGGCTGTGATGCAACCTGGATTGACCATATCTAGACCCACAGCTGGATGAGACATAAGGGTGGACACTCTTGGGGCTGAGAGGTTTGGTGAGGTTGGGTGAGCAAACGCAGACCCTTTAAAGTAATACTGCGTGGTACCCATCGCATGGGTCCCAAATCTCCAGGTTCAAGGGCATCTTCCTACATCGAAAACATGCATGAGAAAACAAAAAGATGGTACACCATGTGATGGGGAAAGGTTTCTAAAACGCACCTCATTTCTCTTCTCCTTGTGTCCGGGGTCGCCATTCCAGCTGCTTTCCTAGCAATCTCCCTACTTGGAGCATCAGCACCTTTAACCTCCTGTTCCGTACAGGTTGCAATTTGTACTGAGGATGAACGGGAAGACGGGGAACCAGTGATAGACTAGCTCTTCTTGTTGGGACAGGCACAGGTCACTCTATTTTCCCATCAGGAAGAAGAATTAACCACAGGCTCATCCTCCCCCCAGAACCAGAACAGGGCCTGAAGCCATCCAGGGCTTTTGCGGCCAGCTCCCAAAAAAGCGAGTTGTAAAATGGAGCTTCAGGGCACTGCAATTCACAAACCTGCAGAGTTATAAATGATAACTCTCGTCCACAAATATATTGAGGGAAGGCAAAGAAGAGGATTTGAAATCAAGGCAGAATTGCAGGAAACAGATTTCAGGAGGTAGATTCGAATCGCCTTTAAAGCACATGAAAAGCGGCAAAACGTTGACAATGATGCCCTGGGCCAAAAAGGGCGTATGCGTTTTTTCCTGAATATATTCAGGAAAAAACGCATACGCCCTTTTTGGCCAACCAAGCAACCTGGAAAGGCAAATCAGGGCTACAAAGAAGACTCGCTACCCATCGGTCAAAAGGGCCATGCTGAAAAAAGTCTCAAAACCAGAAATGCAGGACAGGCCATGGAGAAATGGGAGCCTTGCTACACTGATGGGCGGGATGTAAATTGCCAACAGCCACTCTGGAGAAGTGTACGGTGTGTCCTGAAACATCTAAAAGACACAGCTTAGAGAGCATAGGGCACTTCCACTCATGGGGGTATAAATTGGGAAAATGAAAAATCAGCAAGACACAAGCACCCCAAAGTTTAGGGCTGCTCTGTTGACAAGGACCTCCACTTCATTCCACCTTCAATATCCCAGGAAAGAGAAAAATGGATAAAGAAGTTGTGGTCCTTATGTGCAATGGAATATCACTGAGCCATGAAATCAATGTCATAAGGCTAGTAGCAGCATGATGAGTGGATTTAGGTACGACGATTCTAAGTGAAATAAGTCACACAGAAAAGGACACTTCTCATAAGGTATCACTTATAGAGGGAATGTAAAAACCGTTACACTTGAACTGAATTACAAAACAGAGCAGAGTCACACAAGCAGAAAACACACTATGGCTGCTTAACGGGAAAGGTGAGGTGGGGTGATACATAAAACAAGGGTTTCAAATTAGCTCAGATACCGTTCCATAAACCCAATATGTAATAGACAAGACCTACTCCTTGCTCAGAGAACTGGACTCAACACGCCCTATTCACCGCACAAGAATATATCTGACTAGTAATAATCTTAAAACCTATGTATTGATATCTCTCTGTTAGTGTGTCAAGTGGGTGTAAAGCGGCATAAACACAGCAGTGAAAAGCAGCTAAACCCCATTATAAAAATAAATTACTTCTACAAACCCATGAAACAAAGACAGTGAAAGAGAGAGAAATTCTTACACAATGCGTTCAGGGGCTGTGATGCAACCTGGATTGACCATATCTAGACCCACAGCTGGATGAGACATAAGGGTGGACACTCTTGGGGCTGAGAGGTTTGGTGAGGTTGGGTGAGCAAACGCAGACCCTTTCAAGTAATACTGCGTGGTACCCATCGCATGGGTCCCAAATCTCCAGGTTCAAGGGCATCTTCCTACATCGAAAACATGCATGAGAAAACAAAAAGATGGTACACCATGTGATGGGGAAAGGTTTCTAAAACGCACCTCATTTCTCTTCTCCTTGTGCCCGGGGTCGCCATTCCAGCTGCTTTCCTAGCAATCTCCCTACTTGGAGCATCAGCACCTTTAACCTCCTGTTCCGTACAGGTTGCAATTTGTACTGAGGATGAACGGGAAGACGGGGAACCAGTGATAGACTAGCTCTTCTTGTTGGGACAGGCACAGGTCACTCTATTTTCCCATCAGGAAGAAGAATTAACCACAGGCTCATCCTCCCCCCAGAACCAGAACAGGGCCTGAAGCCATCCAGGGCTTTTGCGGCCAGCTCCCAAAAAAGCGAGTTGTAAAATGGAGCTTCAGGGCACTGCAATTCACAAACCTGCAGAGTTATAAATGATAACTCTCGTCCACAAATATATTGAGGGAAGGCAAAGAAGAGGATTTGAAATCAAGGCAGAATTGCAGGAAACAGATTTCAGGAGGTAGATTCGAATCGCCTTTAAAGCACATGAAAAGCGGCAAAACGTTGACAATGATGCCCTTGGCCAAAAAGGGCGTATGCGTTTTTTCCTGAATATATTCAGGAAAAAACGCATACGCCCTTTTTGGCCAACCAAGCAACCTGGAAAGGCAAATCAGGGCTACAAAGAAGACTCGCTACCCATCGGTCAAAAGGGCCATGCTGAAAAAAGTCTCAAAACCAGAAATGCAGGACAGGCCATGGAGAAATGGGAGCCTTGCTACACTGATGGGCGGGATGTAAATTGCCAACAGCCACTCTGGAGAAGTGTACGGTGTGTCCTGAAACATCTAAAAGACACAGCTTAGAGAGCATAGGGCACTTCCACTCATGGGGGTATAAATTGGGAAAATGAAAAATCAGCAAGACACAAGCACCCCAAAGTTTAGGGCTGCTCTGTTGACAAGGACCTCCACTTCATTCCACCTTCAATATCCCAGGAAAGGGAAAAATGGATAAAGAAGTTGTGGTCCTTATGTACAATGGAATATCACTCAGCCATGAAATCAATGTCATAAGGCTAGTAGCAGCATGATGAGTGGATTTAGGTACGACGATTCTAAGTGAAATAAGTCACACAGAAAAGGACACTTCTCATAAGGTATCACTTATAGAGGGAATGTCAAAACCGTTACACTTGAACTGAATTACAAAACAGAACAGAGTCACACATGCAGAAAACACACTATGGCTGCTTAACGGGAAAGGTGAGGTGGGGTGATACATAAAACAAGGGTTTCAAATTAGCTCAGATACCGTTCCATAAACCCAATATGTAATAGACAAGACCTACTCCTTGCTCAGAGAACTGGACTCAACACGCCCTATTCACCGCACAAGAATATATCTGACTAGTAATAATCTTAAAACCTATGTATTGATATCTCTCTGTTAGTGTGTCAAGTGGGTGTAAAGCGGCATAAACACAGCAGTGAAAAGCAGCTAAACCCCATTATAAAAATAAATTACTTTTACAAACCCATGAAACAAAGACAGTGAAAGAGAGAGAAATTCTTACACAATGCGTTCAGGGGCTGTGATGCAACCTGGATTGACCATATCTAGACCCACAGCTGGATGAGACATAAGGGTGGACACTCTTGGGGCTGAGAGGTTTGGTGAGGTTGGGTGAGCAAACGCAGACCCTTTAAAGTAATACTGCGTGGTACCCATCGCATGGGTCCCAAATCTCCAGGTTCAAGGGCATCTTCCTACATCGAAAACATGCATGAGAAAACAAAAAGATGGTACACCATGTGATGGGGAAAGGTTTCTAAAACGCACCTCATTTCTCTTCTCCTTGTGCCCGGGGTCGCCATTCCAGCTGCTTTCCTAGCAATCTCCCTACTTGGAGCATCAGCACCTTTAACCTCCTGTTCCGTACAGGTTGCAATTTGTACTGAGGATGAACGGGAAGACGGGGAACCAGTGATAGACTAGCTCTTCTTGTTGGGACAGGCACAGGTCACTCTATTTTCCCATCAGGAAGAAGAATTAACCACAGGCTCATCATCCCCCCAGAACCAGAACAGGGCCTGAAGCCATCCAGGGCTTTTGCGGCCAGCTCCCAAAAAAGCGAGTTGTAAAATGGAGCTTCAGGGCACTGCAATTCACAAACCTGCAGAGTTATAAATGATAACTCTCGTCCACAAATATATTGAGGGAAGGCAAAGAAGAGGATTTGAAATCAAGGCAGAATTGCAGGAAACAGATTTCAGGAGGTAGATTCGAATCGCCTTTAAAGCACATGAAAAGCGGCAAAACGTTGACAATGATGCCCTGGGCCAAAAAGGGCGTATGCGTTTTTTCCTGAATATATTCAGGAAAAAACGCATACGCCCTTTTTGGCCAACCAAGCAACCTGGAAAGGCAAATCAGGGCTACAAAGAAGACTCGCTACCCATCGGTCAAAAGGGCCATGCTGAAAAAAGTCTCAAAACCAGAAATGCAGGACAGGCCATGGAGAAATGGGAGCCTTGCTACACTGATGGGCGGGATGTAAATTGCCAACAGCCACTCTGGAGAAGTGTACGGTGTGTCCTGAAACATCTAAAAGACACAGCTTAGAGAGCATAGGGCACTTCCACTCATGGGGGTATAAATTGGGAAAATGAAAAATCAGCAAGACACAAGCACCCCAAAGTTTAGGGCTGCTCTGTTGACAAGGACCTCCACTTCATTCCACCTTCAATATCCCAGGAAAGAGAAAAATGGATAAAGAAGTTGTGGTCCTTATGTGCAATGGAATATCACTCAGCCATGAAATCAATGTCATAAGGCTAGTAGCAGCATGATGAGTGGATTTAGGTACGACGATTCTAAGTGAAATAAGTCACACAGAAAAGGACACTTCTCATAAGGTATCACTTATAGAGGGAATGTCAAAACCGTTACACTTGAACTGAATTACAAAACAGAGCAGAGTCACACAAGCAGAAAACACACTATGGCTGCTTAACGGGAAAGGTGAGGTGGGGTGATACATAAAACAAGGGTTTCAAATTAGCTCAGATACCGTTCCATAAACCCAATATGTAATAGACAAGACCTACTCCTTGCTCAGAGAACTGGACTCAACACGCCCTATTCACCGCACAAGAATATATCTGACTAGTAATAATCTTAAAACCTATGTATTGATATCTCTCTGTTAGTGTGTCAAGTGGGTGTAAAGCGGCATAAACACAGCAGTGAAAAGCAGCTAAACCCCATTATAAAAATAAATTACTTCTACAAACCCATGAAACAAAGACAGTGAAAGAGAGAGAAATTCTTACACAATGCGTTCAGGGGCTGTGATGCAACCTGGATTGACCATATCTAGACCCACAGCTGGATGAGACATAAGGGTGGACACTCTTGGGGCTGAGAGGTTTGGTGAGGTTGGGTGAGCAAACGCAGACCCTTTCAAGTAATACTGCGTGGTACCCATCGCATGGGTCCCAAATCTCCAGGTTCAAGGGCATCTTCCTACATCGAAAACATGCATGAGAAAACAAAAAGATGGTACACCATGTGATGGGGAAAGGTTTCTAAAACGCACCTCATTTCTCTTCTCCTTGTGCCCGGGGTCGCCATTCCAGCTGCTTTCCTAGCAATCTCCCTACTTGGAGCATCAGCACCTTTAACCTCCTGTTCCGTACAGGTTGCAATTTGTACTGAGGATGAACGGGAAGACGGGGAACCAGTGATAGACTAGCTCTTCTTGTTGGGACAGGCACAGGTCACTCTATTTTCCCATCAGGAAGAAGAATTAACCACAGGCTCATCATCCCCCCAGAACCAGAACAGGGCCTGAAGCCATCCAGGGCTTTTGCGGCCAGCTCCCAAAAAAGCGAGTTGTAAAATGGAGCTTCAGGGCACTGCAATTCACAAACCTGCAGAGTTATAAATGATAACTCTCATCCACAAATATATTGAGGGAAGGCAAAGAAGAGGATTTGAAATCAAGGCAGAATTGCAGGAAACAGATTTCAGGAGGTAGATTCGAATCGCCTTTAAAGCACATGAAAAGCGGCAAAACGTTGACAATGATGCCCTGGGCCAAAAAGGGCGTATGCGTTTTTTCCTGAATATATTCAGGAAAAAACGCATACGCCCTTTTTGGCCAACCAAGCAACCTGGAAAGGCAAATCAGGGCTACAAAGAAGACTCGCTACCCATCGGTCAAAAGGGCCATGCTGAAAAAAGTCTCAAAACCAGAAATGCAGGACAGGCCATGGAGAAATGGGAGCCTTGCTACACTGATGGGCGGGATGTAAATTGCCAACAGCCACTCTGGAGAAGTGTACGGTGTGTCCTGAAACATCTAAAAGACACAGCTTAGAGAGCATAGGGCACTTCCACTCATGGGGGTATAAATTGGGAAAATGAAAAATCAGCAAGACACAAGCACCCCAAAGTTTAGGGCTGCTCTGTTGACAAGGACCTCCACTTCATTCCACCTTCAATATCCCAGGAAAGAGAAAAATGGATAAAGAAGTTGTGGTCCTTATGTACAATGGAATATCACTCAGCCATGAAATCAATGTCATAAGGCTAGTAGCAGCATGATGAGTGGATTTAGGTACGACGATTCTAAGTGAAATAAGTCACACAGAAAAGGACACTTCTCATAAGGTATCACTTATAGAGGGAATGTCAAAACCGTTACACTTGAACTGAATTACAAAACAGAACAGAGTCACACATGCAGAAAACACACTATGGCTGCTTAACGGGAAAGGTGAGGTGGGGTGATACATAAAACAAGGGTTTCAAATTAGCTCAGATACCGTTCCATAAACCCAATATGTAATAGACAAGACCTACTCCTTGCTCAGAGAACTGGACTCAACACGCCCTATTCACCGCACAAGAATATATCTGACTAGTAATAATCTTAAAACCTATGTATTGATATCTCTCTGTTAGTGTGTCAAGTGGGTGTAAAGCAGCATAAACACAGCAGTGAAAAGCAGCTAAACCCCATTATAAAAATAAATTACTTTTACAAACCCATGAAACAAAGACAGTGAAAGAGAGAGAAATTCTTACACAATGCGTTCAGGGGCTGTGATGCAACCTACATTGACCATATCTAGACCCACAGCTGATTGAGACATAAGGGTGGACACTCTTGGGGCTGAGAGGTTTGGTGAGGTTGGGTGAGCAAACGCAGACCCTTTAAAGGAATACTGCGTGGTACCCATCTCATGGGTCCCAAATCTCCAGGTTCAAGGGCATCTTCCTACATCGAAAACATGCATGAGAAAACAAAAAAGATGGTACACCATGTGATGGGGAAAGGTTTCTAAAACGCACCTCATTTCTCTTCTCCTTGTGCCCGGGGTCGCCATTCCAGCCGCTTTCCTAGCAATCTCCCTACTTGGAGCATCAGCACCTTTAACCTCCTGTTCCGTACAGGTTGCAGTTTGTCCTGAGGATGAACGGGAAGACGGGGAACCAGTGAGAGACTAGCTCTTGTTGTTGGGACAGGCACAGGTCACTCTATTCTCCCATCAGGAAGAAGAATTAACCACAGGCTCATCATCCCCCCCGGAACCAGAACAGGGCCTGAAGCCATCCAGTGCTTTTGCGGCCAGCTCCCAAAAAAGCGAGTTGTAAAATGGAGCTTCAGGGCACTGCAATTCACAAACCTGCAGAGTTATAAATGATAACTCTCGTCCACAAATATATTGAGGGAAAGCAAAGAAGAGGATTTGAAATCAAGGCAGAATTGCAGGAAACAGATTTCAGGAGGTAGATTCGAATCGCCTTTAAAGCACATGAAAAGCGGCAAAACGTTGACAATGATGCCCTTGGCCAAAAAGGGCGTATGCGTTTTTTCCTGAATATATTCAGGAAAAAACGCATACGCCCTTTTTGGCCAACCAAGCAACCTGGAAAGGCAAATCAGGGCTACAAAGAAGACTCGCTACCCATCGGTCAAAAGGGCCATGCTGAAAAAAGTCTCAAAACCAGAAATGCAGGACAGGCCATGGAGAAATGGGAGCCTTGCTACACTGATGGGCGGGATGTAAATTGCCAACAGCCACTCTGGAGAAGTGTACGGTGTGTCCTGAAACATCTAAAAAACACAGCTTAGAGAGCATAGGGCACTTCCACTCATGGGGGTATAAATTGGGAAAATGAAAAATCAGCAAGACACAAGCACCCCAAAGTTTAGGGCTGCTCTGTTGACAAGGACCTCCACTTCATTCCACCTTCAATATCCCAGGAAAGAGAAAAATGGATAAAGAAGTTGTGGTCCTTATGTGCAATGGAATATCACTGAGCCATGAAATCAATGTCATAAGGCTAGTAGCAGCATGATGAGTGGATTTAGGTACGACGATTCTAAGTGAAATAAGTCACACAGAAAAGGACACTTCTCATAAGGTATCACTTATAGAGGGAATGTAAAAACCGTTACACTTGAACTGAATTACAAAACAGAGCAGAGTCACACAAGCAGAAAACACACTATGGCTGCTTAACGGGAAAGGTGAGGTGGGGTGATACATAAAACAAGGGTTTCAAATTAGCTCAGATACCGTTCCATAAACCCAATATGTAATAGACAAGACCTACTCCTTGCTCAGAGAACTGGACTCAACACGCCCTATTCACCGCACAAGAATATATCTGACTAGTAATAATCTTAAAACCTATGTATTGATATCTCTCTGTTAGTGTGTCAAGTGGGTGTAAAGCGGCATAAACACAGCAGTGAAAAGCAGCTAAACCCCATTATAAAAATAAATTACTTTTACAAACCCATGAAACAAAGACAGTGAAAGAGAGAGAAATTCTTACACAATGCGTTCAGGGGCTGTGATGCAACCTGGATTGACCATATCTAGACCCACAGCTGGATGAGACATAAGGGTGGACACTCTTGGGGCTGAGAGGTTTGGTGAGGTTGGGTGAGCAAACGCAGACCCTTTAAAGTAATACTGCGTGGTACCCATCGCATGGGTCCCAAATCTCCAGGTTCAAGGGCATCTTCCTACATCGAAAACATGCATGAGAAAACAAAAAGATGGTACACCATGTGATGGGGAAAGGTTTCTAAAACGCACCTCATTTCTCTTCTCCTTGTGTCCGGGGTCGCCATTCCAGCTGCTTTCCTAGCAATCTCCCTACTTGGAGCATCAGCACCTTTAACCTCCTGTTCCGTACAGGTTGCAATTTGTACTGAGGATGAACGGGAAGACGGGGAACCAGTGATAGACTAGCTCTTCTTGTTGGGACAGGCACAGGTCACTCTATTTTCCCATCAGGAAGAAGAATTAACCACAGGCTCATCCTCCCCCCAGAACCAGAACAGGGCCTGAAGCCATCCAGGGCTTTTGCGGCCAGCTCCCAAAAAAGCGAGTTGTAAAATGGAGCTTCAGGGCACTGCAATTCACAAACCTGCAGAGTTATAAATGATAACTCTCGTCCACAAATATATTGAGGGAAGGCAAAGAAGAGGATTTGAAGTCAAGGCAGAATTGCAGGAAACAGATTTCAGGAGGTAGATTCGAATCGCCTTTAAAGCACATGAAAAGCGGCAAAACGTTGACAATGATGCCCTGGGCCAAAAAGGGCGTATGCGTTTTTTCCTGAATATATTCAGGAAAAAACGCATACGCCCTTTTTGGCCAACCAAGCAACCTGGAAAGGCAAATCAGGGCTACAAAGAAGACTCGCTACCCATCGGTCAAAAGGGCCATGCTGAAAAAAGTCTCAAAACCAGAAATGCAGGACAGGCCATGGAGAAATGGGAGCCTTGCTACACTGATGGGCGGGATGTAAATTGCCAACAGCCACTCTGGAGAAGTGTACGGTGTGTCCTGAAACATCTAAAAGACACAGCTTAGAGAGCATAGGGCACTTCCACTCATGGGGGTATAAATTGGGAAAATGAAAAATCAGCAAGACACAAGCACCCCAAAGTTTAGGGCTGCTCTGTTGACAAGGACCTCCACTTCATTCCACCTTCAATATCCCAGGAAAGAGAAAAATGGATAAAGAAGTTGTGGTCCTTATGTGCAATGGAATATCACTGAGCCATGAAATCAATGTCATAAGGCTAGTAGCAGCATGATGAGTGGATTTAGGTACGACGATTCTAAGTGAAATAAGTCACACAGAAAAGGACACTTCTCATAAGGTATCACTTATAGAGGGAATGTAAAAACCGTTACACTTGAACTGAATTACAAAACAGAGCAGAGTCACACAAGCAGAAAACACACTATGGCTGCTTAACGGGAAAGGTGAGGTGGGGTGATACATAAAACAAGGGTTTCAAATTAGCTCAGATACCGTTCCATAAACCCAATATGTAATAGACAAGACCTACTCCTTGCTCAGAGAACTGGACTCAACACGCCCTATTCACCGCACAAGAATATATCTGACTAGTAATAATCTTAAAACCTATGTATTGATATCTCTCTGTTAGTGTGTCAAGTGGGTGTAAAGCGGCATAAACACAGCAGTGAAAAGCAGCTAAACCCCATTATAAAAATAAATTACTTTTACAAACCCATGAAACAAAGACAGTGAAAGAGAGAGAAATTCTTACACAATGCGTTCAGGGGCTGTGATGCAACCTGGATTGACCATATCTAGACCCACAGCTGGATGAGACATAAGGGTGGACACTCTTGGGGCTGAGAGGTTTGGTGAGGTTGGGTGAGCAAACGCAGACCCTTTAAAGTAATACTGCGTGGTACCCATCGCATGGGTCCCAAATCTCCAGGTTCAAGGGCATCTTCCTACATCGAAAACATGCATGAGAAAACAAAAAGATGGTACACCATGTGATGGGGAAAGGTTTCTAAAACGCACCTCATTTCTCTTCTCCTTGTGCCCGGGGTCGCCATTCCAGCTGCTTTCCTAGCAATCTCCCTACTTGGAGCATCAGCACCTTTAACCTCCTGTTCCGTACAGGTTGCAATTTGTCCTGAGGATGAACGGGAAGACGGGGAACCAGTGATAGACTAGCTCTTCTTGTTGGGACAGGCACAGGTCACTCTATTTTCCCATCAGGAAGAAGAATTAACCACAGGCTCATCATCCCCCCAGAACCAGAACAGGGCCTGAAGCCATCCAGGGCTTTTGCGGCCAGCTCCCAAAAAAGCGAGTTGTAAAATGGAGCTTCAGGGCACTGCAATTCACAAACCTGCAGAGTTATAAATGATAACTCTCGTCCACAAATATATTGAGGGAAGGCAAAGAAGAGGATTTGAAATCAAGGCAGAATTGCAGGAAACAGATTTCAGGAGGTAGATTCGAATCGCCTTTAAAGCACATGAAAAGCGGCAAAACGTTGACAATGATGCCCTGGGCCAAAAAGGGCGTATGCGTTTTTTCCTGAATATATTCAGGAAAAAACGCATACGCCCTTTTTGGCCAACCAAGCAACCTGGAAAGGCAAATCAGGGCTACAAAGAAGACTCGCTACCCATCGGTCAAAAGGGCCATGCTGAAAAAAGTCTCAAAACCAGAAATGCAGGACAGGCCATGGAGAAATGGGAGCCTTGCTACACTGATGGGCGGGATGTAAATTGCCAACAGCCACTCTGGAGAAGTGTACGGTGTGTCCTGAAACATCTAAAAGACACAGCTTAGAGAGCATAGGGCACTTCCACTCATGGGGGTATAAATTGGGAAAATGAAAAATCAGCAAGACACAAGCACCCCAAAGTTTAGAGCTGCTCTGTTGACAAGGACCTCCACTTCATTCCACCTTCAATATCCCAGGAAAGAGAAAAATGGATAAAGAAGTTGTGGTCCTTATGTGCAATGGAATATCACTCAGCCATGAAATCAATGTCATAAGGCTAGTAGCAGCATGATGAGTGGATTTAGGTACGACGATTCTAAGTGAAATAAGTCACACAGAAAAGGACACTTCTCATAAGGTATCACTTATAGAGGGAATGTAAAAACCGTTACACTTGAACTGAATTACAAAACAGAGCAGAGTCACACAAGCAGAAAACACACTATGGCTGCTTAACGGGAAAGGTGAGGTGGGGTGATACATAAAACAAGGGTTTCAAATTAGCTCAGATACCGTTCCATAAACCCAATATGTAATAGACAAGACCTACTCCTTGCTCAGAGAACTGGACTCAACACGCCCTATTCACCGCACAAGAATATATCTGACTAGTAATAATCTTAAAACCTATGTATTGATATCTCTCTGTTAGTGTGTCAAGTGGGTGTAAAGCGGCATAAACACAGCAGTGAAAAGCAGCTAAACCCCATTATAAAAATAAATTACTTCTACAAACCCATGAAACAAAGACAGTGAAAGAGAGAGAAATTCTTACACAATGCGTTCAGGGGCTGTGATGCAACCTGGATTGACCATATCTAGACCCACAGCTGGATGAGACATAAGGGTGGACACTCTTGGGGCTGAGAGGTTTGGTGAGGTTGGGTGAGCAAACGCAGACCCTTTCAAGTAATACTGCGTGGTACCCATCGCATGGGTCCCAAATCTCCAGGTTCAAGGGCATCTTCCTACATCGAAAACATGCATGAGAAAACAAAAAGATGGTACACCATGTGATGGGGAAAGGTTTCTAAAACGCACCTCATTTCTCTTCTCCTTGTGCCCGGGGTCGCCATTCCAGCTGCTTTCCTAGCAATCTCCCTACTTGGAGCATCAGCACCTTTAACCTCCTGTTCCGTACAGGTTGCAATTTGTACTGAGGATGAACGGGAAGACGGGGAACCAGTGATAGACTAGCTCTTCTTGTTGGGACAGGCACAGGTCACTCTATTTTCCCATCAGGAAGAAGAATTAACCACAGGCTCATCCTCCCCCCAGAACCAGAACAGGGCCTGAAGCCATCCAGGGCTTTTGCGGCCAGCTCCCAAAAAAGCGAGTTGTAAAATGGAGCTTCAGGGCACTGCAATTCACAAACCTGCAGAGTTATAAATGATAACTCTCGTCCACAAATATATTGAGGGAAGGCAAAGAAGAGGATTTGAAATCAAGGCAGAATTGCAGGAAACAGATTTCAGGAGGTAGATTCGAATCGCCTTTAAAGCACATGAAAAGCGGCAAAACGTTGACAATGATGCCCTTGGCCAAAAAGGGCGTATGCGTTTTTTCCTGAATATATTCAGGAAAAAACGCATACGCCCTTTTTGGCCAACCAAGCAACCTGGAAAGGCAAATCAGGGCTACAAAGAAGACTCGCTACCCATCGGTCAAAAGGGCCATGCTGAAAAAAGTCTCAAAACCAGAAATGCAGGACAGGCCATGGAGAAATGGGAGCCTTGCTACACTGATGGGCGGGATGTAAATTGCCAACAGCCACTCTGGAGAAGTGTACGGTGTGTCCTGAAACATCTAAAAGACACAGCTTAGAGAGCATAGGGCACTTCCACTCATGGGGGTATAAATTGGGAAAATGAAAAATCAGCAAGACACAAGCACCCCAAAGTTTAGGGCTGCTCTGTTGACAAGGACCTCCACTTCATTCCACCTTCAATATCCCAGGAAAGGGAAAAATGGATAAAGAAGTTGTGGTCCTTATGTACAATGGAATATCACTCAGCCATGAAATCAATGTCATAAGGCTAGTAGCAGCATGATGAGTGGATTTAGGTACGACGATTCTAAGTGAAATAAGTCACACAGAAAAGGACACTTCTCATAAGGTATCACTTATAGAGGGAATGTCAAAACCGTTACACTTGAACTGAATTACAAAACAGAACAGAGTCACACATGCAGAAAACACACTATGGCTGCTTAACGGGAAAGGTGAGGTGGGGTGATACATAAAACAAGGGTTTCAAATTAGCTCAGATACCGTTCCATAAACCCAATATGTAATAGACAAGACCTACTCCTTGCTCAGAGAACTGGACTCAACACGCCCTATTCACCGCACAAGAATATATCTGACTAGTAATAATCTTAAAACCTATGTATTGATATCTCTCTGTTAGTGTGTCAAGTGGGTGTAAAGCGGCATAAACACAGCAGTGAAAAGCAGCTAAACCCCATTATAAAAATAAATTACTTTTACAAACCCATGAAACAAAGACAGTGAAAGAGAGAGAAATTCTTACACAATGCGTTCAGGGGCTGTGATGCAACCTGGATTGACCATATCTAGACCCACAGCTGATTGAGACATAAGGGTGGACACTCTTGGGGCTGAGAGGTTTGGTGAGGTTGGGTGAGCAAACGCAGACCCTTTAAAGGAATACTGCGTGGTACCCATCGCATGGGTCCCAAATCTCCAGGTTCAAGGGCATCTTCCTACATCGAAAACATGCATGAGAAAACAAAAAAGATGGTACACCATGTGATGGGGAAAGGTTTCTAAAACGCACCTCATTTCTCTTCTCCTTGTGCCCGGGGTCGCCATTCCAGCCGCTTTCCTAGCAATCTCCCTACTTGGAGCATCAGCACCTTTAACCTCCTGTTCCGTACAGGTTGCAATTTGTCCTGAGGATGAACGGGAAGACGGGGAACCAGTGAGAGACTAGCTCTTGTTGTTGGGACAGGCACAGGTCACTCTATTCTCCCATCAGGAAGAAGAATTAACCACAGGCTCATCATCCCCCCCGGAACCAGAACAGGGCCTGAAGCCATCCAGGGCTTTTGCGGCCAGCTCCCAAAAAAGCGAGTTGTAAAATGGAGCTTCAGGGCACTGCAATTCACAAACCTGCAGAGTTATAAATGATAACTCTCGTCCACAAATATATTGAGGGAAGGCAAAGAAGAGGATTTGAAATCAAGGCAGAATTGCAGGAAACAGATTTCAGGAGGTAGATTCGAATCGCCTTTAAAGCACATGAAAAGTGGCAAAACGTTGACAATGATGCCCTGGGCCAAAAAGGGCGTATGCGTTTTTTCCTGAATATATTCAGGAAAAAACGCATACGCCCTTTTTGGCCAACCAAGCAACCTGGAAAGGCAAATCAGGGCTACAAAGAAGACTCGCTACCCATCGGTCAAAAGGGCCATGCTGAAAAAAGTCTCAAAACCAGAAATGCAGGACAGGCCATGGAGAAATGGGAGCCTTGCTACACTGATGGGCGGGATGTAAATTGCCAACAGCCACTCTGGAGAAGTGTACGGTGTGTCCTGAAACATCTAAAAGACACAGCTTAGAGAGCATAGGGCACTTCCACTCATGGGGGTATAAATTGGGAAAATGAAAAATCAGCAAGACACAAGCACCCCAAAGTTTAGAGCTGCTCTGTTGACAAGGACCTCCACTTCATTCCACCTTCAATATCCCAGGAAAGAGAAAAATGGATAAAGAAGTTGTGGTCCTTATGTGCAATGGAATATCACTCAGCCATGAAATCAATGTCATAAGGCTAGTAGCAGCATGATGAGTGGATTTAGGTACGACGATTCTAAGTGAAATAAGTCACACAGAAAAGGACACTTCTCATAAGGTATCACTTATAGAGGGAATGTAAAAACCGTTACACTTGAACTGAATTACAAAACAGAGCAGAGTCACACAAGCAGAAAACACACTATGGCTGCTTAACGGGAAAGGTGAGGTGGGGTGATACATAAAACAAGGGTTTCAAATTAGCTCAGATACCGTTCCATAAACCCAATATGTAATAGACAAGACCTACTCCTTGCTCAGAGAACTGGACTCAACACGCCCTATTCACCGCACAAGAATATATCTGACTAGTAATAATCTTAAAACCTATGTATTGATATCTCTCTGTTAGTGTGTCAAGTGGGTGTAAAGTGGCATAAACACAGCAGTGAAAAGCAGCTAAACCCCATTATAAAAATAAATTACTTTTACAAACCCATGAAACAAAGACAGTGAAAGAGAGAGAAATTCTTACACAATGCGTTCAGGGGCTGTGATGCAACCTGGATTGACCATATCTAGACCCACAGCTGGATGAGACATAAGGGTGGACACTCTTGGGGCTGAGAGGTTTGGTGAGGTTGGGTGAGCAAACGCAGACCCTTTAAAGTAATACTGCGTGGTACCCATCGCATGGGTCCCAAATCTCCAGGTTCAAGGGCATCTTCCTACATCGAAAACATGCATGAGAAAACAAAAAGATGGTACACCATGTGATGGGGAAAGGTTTCTAAAACGCACCTCATTTCTCTTCTCCTTGTGCCCGGGGTCGCCATTCCAGCTGCTTTCCTAGCAATCTCCCTACTTGGAGCATCAGCACCTTTAACCTCCTGTTCCGTACAGGTTGCAATTTGTACTGAGGATGAACGGGAAGACGGGGAACCAGTGATAGACTAGCTCTTCTTGTTGGGACAGGCACAGGTCACTCTATTTTCCCATCAGGAAGAAGAATTAACCACAGGCTCATCCTCCCCCCAGAACCAGAACAGGGCCTGAAGCCATCCAGGGCTTTTGCGGCCAGCTCCCAAAAAAGCGAGTTGTAAAATGGAGCTTCAGGGCACTGCAATTCACAAACCTGCAGAGTTATAAATGATAACTCTCGTCCACAAATATATTGAGGGAAGGCAAAGAAGAGGATTTGAAATCAAGGCAGAATTGCAGGAAACAGATTTCAGGAGGTAGATACGAATCGCCTTTAAAGCACATGAAAAGCGGCAAAACGTTGACAATGATGCCCTTGGCCAAAAAGGGCGTATGCGTTTTTTCCTGAATATATTCAGGAAAAAACGCATACGCCCTTTTTGGCCAACCAAGCAACCTGGAAAGGCAAATCAGGGCTACAAAGAAGACTCGCTACCCATCGGTCAAAAGGGCCATGCTGAAAAAAGTCTCAAAACCAGAAATGCAGGACAGGCCATGGAGAAATGGGAGCCTTGCTACCCTGATGGGCGGGATGTAAATTGCCAACAGCCACTCTGGAGAAGTGTACGGTGTGTCCTGAAACATCTAAAAAACACAGCTTAGAGAGCATAGGGCACTTCCACTCATGGGGGTATAAATTGGGAAAATGAAAAATCAGCAAGACACAAGCACCCCAAAGTTTAGGGCTGCTCTGTTGACAAGGACCTCCACTTCATTCCACCTTCAATATCCCAGGAAAGAGAAAAATGGATAAAGAAGTTGTGGTCCTTATGTACAATGGAATATCACTCAGCCATGAAATCAATGTCATAAGGCTAGTAGCAGCATGATGAGTGGATTTAGGTACGACGATTCTAAGTGAAATAAGTCACACAGAAAAGGACACTTCTCATAAGGTATCACTTATAGAGGGAATGTCAAAACCGTTACACTTGAACTGAATTACAAAACAGAACAGAGTCACACATGCAGAAAACACACTATGGCTGCTTAACGGGAAAGGTGAGGTGGGGTGATACATAAAACAAGGGTTTCAAATTAGCTCAGATACCGTTCCATAAACCCAATATGTAATAGACAAGACCTACTCCTTGCTCAGAGAACTGGACTCAACACGCCCTATTCACCGCACAAGAATATATCTGACTAGTAATAATCTTAAAACCTATGTATTGATATCTCTCTGTTAGTGTGTCAAGTGGGTGTAAAGCGGCATAAACACAGCAGTGAAAAGCAGCTAAACCCCATTATAAAAATAAATTACTTTTACAAACCCATGAAACAAAGACAGTGAAAGAGAGAGAAATTCTTACACAATGCGTTCAGGGGCTGTGATGCAACCTGGATTGACCATATCTAGACCCACAGCTGATTGAGACATAAGGGTGGACACTCTTGGGGCTGAGAGGTTTGGTGAGGTTGGGTGAGCAAACGTAGACCCTTTAAAGGAATACTGCGTGGTACCCATCGCATGGGTCCCAAATCTCCAGGTTCAAGGGCATCTTCCTACATCGAAAACATGCATGAGAAAACAAAAAAGATGGTACACCATGTGATGGGGAAAGGTTTCTAAAACGCACCTCATTTCTCTTCTCCTTGTGCCCGGGGTCGCCATTCCAGCCGCTTTCCTAGCAATCTCCCTACTTGGAGCATCAGCACCTTTAACCTCCTGTTCCGTACAGGTTGCAATTTGTCCTGAGGATGAACGGGAAGACGGGGAACCAGTGAGAGACTAGCTCTTGTTGTTGGGACAGGCACAGGTCACTCTATTCTCCCATCAGGAAGAAGAATTAACCACAGGCTCATCATCCCCCCCGGAACCAGAACAGGGCCTGAAGCCATCCAGTGCTTTTGCGGCCAGCTCCCAAAAAAGCGAGTTGTAAAATGGAGCTTCAGGGCACTGCAATTCACAAACCTGCAGAGTTATAAATGATAACTCTCGTCCACAAATATATTGAGGGAAAGCAAAGAAGAGGATTTGAAATCAAGGCAGAATTGCAGGAAACAGATTTCAGGAGGTAGATTCGAATCGCCTTTAAAGCACATGAAAAGCGGCAAAACGTTGACAATGATGCCCTTGGCCAAAAAGGGCGTATGCGTTTTTTCCTGAATATATTCAGGAAAAAACGCATACGCCCTTTTTGGCCAACCAAGCAACCTGGAAAGGCAAATCAGGGCTACAAAGAAGACTCGCTACCCATCGGTCAAAAGGGCCATGCTGAAAAAAGTCTCAAAACCAGAAATGCAGGACAGGCCATGGAGAAATGGGAGCCTTGCTACACTGATGGGCGGGATGTAAATTGCCAACAGCCACTCTGGAGAAGTGTACGGTGTGTCCTGAAACATCTAAAAAACACAGCTTAGAGAGCATAGGGCACTTCCACTCATGGGGGTATAAATTGGGAAAATGAAAAATCAGCAAGACACAAGCACCCCAAAGTTTAGGGCTGCTCTGTTGACAAGGACCTCCACTTCATTCCACCTTCAATATCCCAGGAAAGAGAAAAATGGATAAAGAAGTTGTGGTCCTTATGTGCAATGGAATATCACTCAGCCATGAAATCAATGTCATAAGGCTAGTAGCAGCATGATGAGTGGATTTAGGTACGACGATTCTAAGTGAAATAAGTCACACAGAAAAGGACACTTCTCATAAGGTATCACTTATAGAGGGAATGTAAAAACCGTTACACTTGAACTGAATTACAAAACAGAGCAGAGTCACACAAGCAGAAAACACACTATGGCTGCTTAACGGGAAAGGTGAGGTGGGGTGATACATAAAACAAGGGTTTCAAATTAGCTCAGATACCGTTCCATAAACCCAATATGTAATAGACAAGACCTACTCCTTGCTCAGAGAACTGGACTCAACACGCCCTATTCACCGCACAAGAATATATCTGACTAGTAATAATCTTAAAACCTATGTATTGATATCTCTCTGTTAGTGTGTCAAGTGGGTGTAAAGCGGCATAAACACAGCAGTGAAAAGCAGCTAAACCCCATTATAAAAATAAATTACTTCTACAAACCCATGAAACAAAGACAGTGAAAGAGAGAGAAATTCTTACACAATGCGTTCAGGGGCTGTGATGCAACCTGGATTGACCATATCTAGACCCACAGCTGGATGAGACATAAGGGTGGACACTCTTGGGGCTGAGAGGTTTGGTGAGGTTGGGTGAGCAAACGCAGACCCTTTAAAGTAATACTGCGTGGTACCCATCGCATGGGTCCCAAATCTCCAGGTTCAAGGGCATCTTCCTACATCGAAAACATGCATGAGAAAGCAAAAAGATGGTACACCATGTGATGGGGAAAGGTTTCTAAAACGCACCTCATTTCTCTTCTCCTTGTGCCCGGGGTCGCCATTCCAGCTGCTTTCCTAGCAATCTCCCTACTTGGAGCATCAGCACCTTTATCCTCCTGTTCCGTACAGGTTGCAATTTGTACTGAAGATGAACGGGAAGACGGGGAACCAGTGATAGACTAGCTCTTCTTGTTGGGACAGGCACAGGTCACTCTATTTTCCCATCAGGAAGAAGAATTAACCACAGGCTCATCATCCCCCCAGAACCAGAACAGGGCCTGAAGCCATCCAGGGCTTTTGCGGCCAGCTCCCAAAAAAGCGAGTTGTAAAATGGAGCTTCAGGGCACTGCAATTCACAAACCTGCAGAGTTATAAATGATAACTCTCGTCCACAAATATATTGAGGGAAGGCAAAGAAGAGGATTTGAAATCAAGGCAGAATTCCAGGAAACAGATTTCAGGAGGTAGATTCGAATCGCCTTTAAAGCACATGAAAAGCGGCAAAACGTTGACAATGATGCCCTTGGCCAAAAAGGGCGTATGCGTTTTTTCCTGAATATATTCAGGAAAAAACGCATACGCCCTTTTTGGCCAACCAAGCAACCTGGAAAGGCAAATCAGGGCTACAAAGAAGACTCGCTACCCATCGGTCAAAAGGGCCATGCTGAAAAAAGTCTCAAAACCAGAAATGCAGGACAGGCCATGGAGAAATGGGAGCCTTGCTACCCTGATGGGCGGGATGTAAATTGCCAACAGCCACTCTGGAGAAGTGTACGGTGTGTCCTGAAACATCTAAAAAACACAGCTTAGAGAGCATAGGGCACTTCCACTCATGGGGGTATAAATTGGGAAAATGAAAAATCAGCAAGACACAAGCACCCCAAAGTTTAGGGCTGCTCTGTTGACAAGGACCTCCACTTCATTCCACCTTCAATATCCCAGGAAAGAGAAAAATGGATAAAGAAGTTGTGGTCCTTATGTACAATGGAATATCACTCAGCCATGAAATCAATGTCATAAGGCTAGTAGCAGCATGATGAGTGGATTTAGGTACGACGATTCTAAGTGAAATAAGTCACACAGAAAAGGACACTTCTCATAAGGTATCACTTATAGAGGGAATGTCAAAACCGTTACACTTGAACTGAATTACAAAACAGAACAGAGTCACACATGCAGAAAACACACTATGGCTGCTTAACGGGAAAGGTGAGGTGGGGTGATACATAAAACAAGGGTTTCAAATTAGCTCAGATACCGTTCCATAAACCCAATATGTAATAGACAAGACCTACTCCTTGCTCAGAGAACTGGACTCAACACGCCCTATTCACCGCACAAGAATATATCTGACTAGTAATAATCTTAAAACCTATGTATTGATATCTCTCTGTTAGTGTGTCAAGTGGGTGTAAAGCGGCATAAACACAGCAGTGAAAAGCAGCTAAACCCCATTATAAAAATAAATTACTTTTACAAACCCATGAAACAAAGACAGTGAAAGAGAGAAATTCTTACACAATGCGTTCAGGGGCTGTGATGCAACCTGGATTGACCATATCTACACCCACAGCTGATTGAGACATAAGGGTGGACAGTCTTGGGGCTGAGAGGTTTGGTGAGGTTGGGTGAGCAAACGCAGACCCTTTAAAGTAATACTGCGTGGTACCCATCGCATGGGTCCCAAATCTCCAGGTTCAAGGGCATCTTCCTACATCGAAAACATGCATGAGAAAACAAAAAAGATGGTACACCATGTGATGGGGAAAGGTTTCTAAAACGCACCTCATTTCTCTTCTCCTTGTGCCCGGGGTCGCCATTCCAGCCGCTTTCCTAGCAATCTCCCTACTTGGAGCATCAGCACCTTTAACCTCCTGTTCCGTACAGGTTGCAATTTGTCCTGAGGATGAACGGGAAGACGGGGAACCAGTGATAGACTAGCTCTTCTTGTTGGGACAGGCACAGGTCACTCTATTTTCCCATCAGGAAGAAGAATTAACCACAGGCTCATCATCCCCCCAGAACCAGAACAGGGCCTGAAGCCATCCAGGGCTTTTGCGGCCAGCTCCCAAAAAAGCGAGTTGTAAAATGGAGCTTCAGGGCACTGCAATTCACAAACCTGCAGAGTTATAAATGATAACTCTCGTCCACAAATATATTGAGGGAAGGCAAAGAAGAGGATTTGAAATCAAGGCAGAATTGCAGGAAACAAATTTCAGGAGGTAGATTCGAATCGCCTTTAAAGCACATGAAAAGCGGCAAAACGTTGACAATGATGCCCTTGGCCAAAAAGGGCGTATGCGTTTTTTCCTGAATATATTCAGGAAAAAACGCATACGCCCTTTTTGGCCAACCAAGCAACCTGGAAAGGCAAATCAGGGCTACAAAGAAGACTCGCTACCCATCGGTCAAAAGGGCCATGCTGAAAAAAGTCTCAAAACCAGAAATGCAGGACAGGCCATGGAGAAATGGGAGCCTTGCTACACTGATGGGCGGGATGTAAATTGCCAACAGCCACTCTGGAGAAGTGTACGGTGTGTCCTGAAACATCTAAAAAACACAGCTTAGAGAGCATAGGGCACTTCCACTCATGGGGGTATAAATTGGGAAAATGAAAAATCAGCAAGACACAAGCACCCCAAAGTTTAGGGCTGCTCTGTTGACAAGGACCTCCACTTCATTCCACCTTCAATATCCCAGGAAAGAGAAAAATGGATAAAGAAGTTGTGGTCCTTATGTGCAATGGAATATCACTCAGCCATGAAATCAATGTCATAAGGCTAGTAGCAGCATGATGAGTGGATTTAGGTACGACGATTCTAAGTGAAATAAGTCACACAGAAAAGGACACTTCTCATAAGGTATCACTTATAGAGGGAATGTCAAAACCGTTACACTTGAACTGAATTACAAAACAGAACAGAGTCACACAGGCAGAAAACACACTATGGCTGCTTAACGGGAAAGGTGAGGTGGGGTGATACATAAAACAAGGGTTTCAAATTAGCTCAGATACCATTCCATAAACCCAATATGTAATAGTCAAGACCTACTCCTTGCTCAGAGAACTGGACTCAACACGCCCTATTCACCGCACAAGAATATATCTGACTAGTAATAATCTTAAAACCTATGTATTGATATCTCTCTGTTAGTGTGTCAAGTGGGTGTAAAGCGGCATAAACACAGCAGTGAAAAGCAGCTAAACCCCATTATAAAAATAAATTACTTTTACAAACCCATGAAACAAAGACAGTGAAAGAGAGAAATTCTTACACAATGCGTTCAGGGGCAGTGATGCAACCTGGATTGACCATATCTAGACCCACAGCTGATTGAGACATAAGGGTGGACACTCTTGGGGCTGAGAGGTTTGGTGAGGTTGGGTGAGCAAACGCAGACCCTTTAAAGTAATACTGCGTGGTACCCATCGCATGGGTCCCAAATCTCCAGGTTCAAGGGCATCTTCCTACATCGAAAACATGCATGAGAAAACAAAAAAGATGGTACACCATGTGATGGGGAAAGGTTTCTAAAACGCACCGCATTTCTCTTCTCCTTGTGCCCGGGGTCGCCATTCCAGCCGCTTTCCTAGCAATCTCCCTACTTGGAGCATCAGCACCTTTAACCTCCTGTTCCGTACAGGTTGCAATTTGTCCTGAGGATGAACGGGAAGACGGGGAACCAGTGAGAGACTAGCTCTTGTTGTTGGGACAGGCACAGGTCACTCTATTCTCCCATCAGGAAGAAGAATTAACCACAGGCTCATCATCCCCCCAGAACCAGAACAGGGCCTGAAGCCATCCAGGGCTTTTGCGGCCAGCTCCCAAAAAAGCGAGTTGTAAAATGGAGCTTCAGGGCACTGCAATTCACAAACCTGCAGAGTTATAAATGATAACTCTCGTCCACAAATATATTGAGGGAAGGCAAAGAAGAGGATTTGAAATCAAGGCAGAATTGCAGGAAACAGATTTCAGGAGGTAGATTCGAATCGCCTTTAAAGCACATGAAAAGCGGCAAAACGTTGACAATGATGCCCTTGGCCAAAAAGGGCGTATGCGTTTTTTCCTGAATATATTCAGGAAAAAACGCATACGCCCTTTTTGGCCAAACAAGCAACCTGGAAAGGCAAATCAGCGCTACAAAGAAGACACGCTACCCATCGGTCAAAAGGGCCATGCTGAAAAAAGTCTCAAAACCAGAAATGCAGGACAGGCCATGGAGAAATGGGAGCCTTGCTACACTGATGGGCGGGATGTAAATTGCCAACAGCCACTCTGGAGAAGTGTACGGTGTGTCCTGAAACATCTAAAAGACACAGCTTAGAGAGCATAGGGCACTTCCACTCATGGGGGTATAAATTGGGAAAATGAAAAATCAGCAAGACACAAGCACCCCAAAGTTTAGGGCTGCTCTGTTGACAAGGACCTCCACTTCATTCCACCTTCAATATCCCAGGAAAGGGAAAAATGGATAAAGAAGTTGTGGTCCTTATGTACAATGGAATATCACTCAGCCATGAAATCAATGTCATAAGGCTAGTAGCAGCATGATGAGTGGATTTAGGTACGACGATTCTAAGTGAAATAAGTCACACAGAAAAGGACACTTCTCATAAGGTATCACTTATAGAGGGAATGTCAAAACCGTTACACTTGAACTGAATTACAAACCAGAACAGAGTCACACATGCAGAAAACACACTATGGCTGCTTAACGGGAAAGGTGAGGTGGGGTGATACATAAAACAAGGGTTTCAAATTAGCTCAGATACCGTTCCATAAACCCAATATATAATAGACAAGACCTACTCCTTGCTCAGAGAACTGGACTCAACACGCCCTATTCACCGCACAAGAATATATCTGACTAGTAATAATCTTAAAACCTATGTATTGATATCTCTCTGTTAGTGTGTCAAGTGGGTGTAAAGCGGCATAAACACAGCAGTGAAAAGCAGCTAAACCCCATTATAAAAATAAATTACTTTTACAAACCCATGAAACAAAGACAGTGAAAGAGAGAAATTCTTACACAATGCGTTCAGGGGCTGTGATGCAACCTGGATTGACCATATCTAGACCCACAGCTGATTGAGACATAAGGGTGGACACTCTTGGGGCTGAGAGGTTTGGTGAGGTTGGGTGAGCAAACGCAGACCCTTTAGTGTAATACTGCGTGGTACCCATCGCATGGGTCCCAAATCTCCAGGTTCAAGGGCATCTTCCTACATCGAAAACATGCATGAGAAAACAAAAAAGATGGTACACCATGTGATGGGGAAAGGTTTCTAAAACGCACCTCATTTCTCTTCTCCTTGTGCCCGGGGTCGCCATTCCAGCCGCTTTCCTAGCAATCTCCCTACTTGGATCATCAGCACCTTTAACCTCCTGTTCCGTACAGGTTGCAATTTGTCCTGAGGATGAACAGGAAGACGGGGAACCAGTGATAGACTAGCTCTTCTTGTTGGGAAAGGCACAGGTCACTCTATTTTCCCATCAGGAAGAAGAATTAACCACAGGCTCATCATCCCCCCAGAACCAGAACAGGGCCTGAAGCCATCCAGGGCTTTTGCGGCCAGCTCCCAAAAAAGCGAGTTGTAAAATGGAGCTTCAGGGCACTGCAATTCACAAACCTGCAGAGTTATAAATGATAACTCTCGTCCACAAATATATTGAGGGAAGGCAAAGAAGAGGATTTGAAATCAAGGCAGAATTGCAGGAAACAAATTTCAGGAGGTAGATTCGAATCGCCTTTAAAGCACATGAAAAGCGGCAAAACGTTGACAATGATGCCCTTGGCCAAAAAGGGCGTATGCGTTTTTTCCTGAATATATTCAGGAAAAAACGCATACGCCCTTTTTGGCCAACCAAGCAACCTGGAAAGGCAAATCAGGGCTACAAAGAAGACTCGCTACCCATCGGTCAAAAGGGCCATGCTGAAAAAAGTCTCAAAACCAGAAAGGCAGGACAGGCCATGGAGAAATGGGAGCCTTGCTACACTGATGGGCGTGATGTAAATTGCCAACAGCCACTCTGGAGAAGTGTACGGTGTGTCCTGAAACATCTAAAAAACACAGCTTAGAGAGCATAGGGCACTTCCACTCATGGGGGTATAAATTGGGAAAATGAAAAATCAGCAAGACACAAGCACCCCAAAGTTTAGGGCTGCTCTGTTGACAAGGACCTCCACTTCATTCCACCTTCAATATCCCAGGAAAGAGAAAAATGGATAAAGAAGTTGTGGTCCTTATGTGCAATGGAATATCACTGAGCCATGAAATCAATGTCATAAGGCTAGTAGCAGCATGATGAGTGGATTTAGGTACGACGATTCTAAGTGAAATAAGTCACACAGAAAAGGACACTTCTCATAAGGTATCACTTATAGAGGGAATGTCAAAACCGTTACACTTGAACTGAATTACAAAACAGAACAGAGTCACACAGGCAGAAAACACACTATGGCTGCTTAACGGGAAAGGTGAGGTGGGGTGATACATAAAACAAGGGTTTCAAATTAGCTCAGATACTATTCCATAAACCCAATATGTAATAGTCAAGACCTACTCCTTGCTCAGAGAACTGGACTCAACACGCCCTATTCACCGCACAAGAATATATCTGACTAGTAATAATCTTAAAACCTATGTATTGATATCTCTCTGTTAGTGTGTCAAGTGGGTGTAAAGCGGCATAAACACAGCAGTGAAAAGCAGCTAAACCCCATTATAAAAATAAATTACTTTTACAAACCCATGAAACAAAGACAGTGAAAGAGAGAAATTCTTACACAATGCGTTCAGGGGCAGTGATGCAACCTGGATTGACCATATCTAGACCCACAGCTGACTGAGACATAAGGGTGGACACTCTTGGGGCTGAGAGGTTTGGTGAGGTTGGGTGAGCAAACGCAGACCCTTTAAAGTAATACTGCGTGGTACCCATCGCATGGGTCCCAAATCTCCAGGTTCAAGGGCATCTTCCTACATCGAAAACATGCATGAGAAAACAAAAAAGATGGTACACCATGTGATGGGGAAAGGTTTCTAAAACGCACCGCATTTCTCTTCTCCTTGTGCCCGGGGTCGCCATTCCAGCCGCTTTCCTAGCAATCTCCCTACTTGGAGCATCAGCACCTTTAACCTCCTGTTCCGTACAGGTTGCAATTTGTCCTGAGGATGAACGGGAAGACGGGGAACCAGTGAGAGACTAGCTCTTGTTGTTGGGACAGGCACAGGTCACTCTATTCTCCCATCAGGAAGAAGAATTAACCACAGGCTCATCATCCCCCCCGGAACCAGAACAGGGCCTGAAGCCATCCAGGGCTTTTGCGGCCAGCTCCCAAAAAAGCGAGTTGTAAAATGGAGCTTCAGGGCACTGCAATTCACAAACCTGCAGAGTTATAAATGATAACTCTCGTCCACAAATATATTGAGGGAAAGCAAAGAAGAGGATTTGAAATCAAGGCAGAATTGCAGGAAACAGATTTCAGGAGGTAGATTCGAATCGCCTTTAAAGCACATGAAAAGCGGCAAAACGTTGACAATGATGCCCTTGGCCAAAAAGGGCGTATGCGTTTTTCCCTGAATATATTCAGGAAAAAACGCATATGCCCTTTTTGGCCAACCAAGCCACCTGGAAAGGCAAATCAGGGCTACAAAGAAGACTCGCTACCCATCGGTCAAAAGGGCCATGCTGAAAAAAGTCTCAAAACCAGAAATGCAGGACAGGCCATGGAGAAATGGGAGCCTTGCTACACTGATGGGCGGGATGTAAATTGCCAACAGCCACTCTGGAGAAGTGTACGGTGTGTCCTGAAACATCTAAAAAACACAGCTTAGAGAGCATAGGGCACTTCCACTCATGGGGGTATAAATTGGGAAAATGAAAAATCAGCAAGACACAAGCACCCCAAAGTTTAGGGCTGCTCTGTTGACAAGGACCTCCACTTCATTCCACCTTCAATATCCCAGGAAAGAGAAAAATGGATAAAGAAGTTGTGGTCCTTATGTGCAATGGAATATCACTCAGCCATGAAATCAATGTCATAAGGCTAGTAGCAGCATGATGAGTGGATTTAGGTACGACGATTCTAAGTGAAATAAGTCACACAGAAAAGGACACTTCTCATAAGGTATCACTTATAGAGGGAATGTCAAAACCGTTACACTTGAACTGAATTACAAAACAGAGCAGAGTCACACATGCAGAAAACACACTATGGCTGCTTAACGGGAAAGGTGAGGTGGGGTGATACATAAAACAAGGGTTTCAAATTAGCTCAGATACCGTTCCATAAACCCAATATGTAATAGACAAGACCTACTCCTTGCTCAGAGAACTGGACTCAACACGCCCTATTCACCGCACAAGAATATATCTGACTAGTAAAAATCTTAAAACCTATGTATTGATATCTCTCTGTTAGTGTGTCAAGTGGGTGTAAAGCGGCATAAACACAGCAGTGAAAAGCAGCTAAAACCCATTATAAAAATAAATTACTTTTACAAACCCATGAAAGAAAGACAGTGAAAGAGAGAGAAATTCTTACACAATGCGTTCAGGGGCTGTGATGCAACCTGGATTGACCATATCTAGACCCACAGCTGGATGAGACATAAGGGTGGACACTCTTGGGGCTGAGAGGTTTGGTGAGGTTGGGTGAGCAAACGCAGACCCTTTAAAGTAATACTGCGTGGTACCCATCGCATGGGTCCCAAATCTCCAGGTTCAAGGGCATCTTCCTACATCGAAAACATGCATGAGAAAACAAAAAGATGGTACACCATGTGATGGGGAAAGGTTTCTAAAACGCACCTCATTTCTCTTCTCCTTGTGCCCGGGGTCGCCATTCCAGCTGCTTTCCTAGCAATCTCCCTACTTGGAGCATCAGCACCTTTAACCTCCTGTTCCGTACAGGTTGCAATTTGTACTGAGGATGAACGGGAAGACGAGGAACCAGTGATAGACTAGCTCTTCTTGTTGGGACAGGCACAGGTCACTCTATTTTCCCATCAGGAAGAAGAATTAACCACAGGCTCATCATCCCCCCAGAACCAGAACAGGGCCTGAAGCCATCCAGGGCTTTTGCGGCCAGCTCCCAAAAAAGCGAGTTGTAAAATGGAGCTTCAGGGCACTGCAATTCACAAACCTGCAGAGTTATAAATGATAACTCTCGTCCACAAATATATTGAGGGAAGGCAAAGAAGAGGATTTGAAATCAAGGCAGAATTGCAGGAAACAGATTTCAGGAGGTAGATTCGAATCGCCTTTAAAGCACATGAAAAGCGGCAAAACGTTGACAATGATGCCCTTGGCCAAAAAGGGCGTATGCGTTTTTTCCTGAATATATTCAGGAAAAAACGCATACGCCCTTTTTGGCCAACCAAGCAACCTGGAAAGGCAAATCAGCGCTACAAAGAAGACGCGCTACCCATCGGTCAAAAGGGCCATGCTGAAAAAAGTCTCAAAACCAGAAATGCAGGACAGGCCATGGAGAAATGGGAGCCTTGCTACACTGATGGGCGGGATGTAAATTGCCAACAGCCACTCTGGAGAAGTGTACGGTGTGTCCTGAAACATCTAAAAAACACAGCTTAGAGAGCATAGGGCACTTCCACTCATGGGGGTATAAATTGGGAAAATGAAAAATCAGCAAGACACAAGCACCCCAAAGTTTAGGGCTGCTCTGTTGACAAGGACCTCCACTTCATTCCACCTTCAATATCCCAGGAAAGAGAAAAATGGATAAAGAAGTTGTGGTCCTTATGTGCAATGGAATATCACTCAGCCATGAAATCAATGTCATAAGGCTAGTAGCAGCATGATGAGTGGATTTAGGTACGACGATTCTAAGTGAAATAAGTCACACAGAAAAGGACACTTCTCATAAGGTATCACTTATAGAGGGAATGTCAAAACCGTTACACTTGAACTGAATTACAAAACAGAGCAGAGTCACACATGCAGAAAACACACTATGGCTGCTTAACGGGAAAGGTGAGGTGGGGTGATACATAAAACAAGGGTTTCAAATTAGCTCAGATACCGTTCCATAAACCCAATATGTAATAGACAAGACCTACTCCTTGCTCAGAGAACTGGACTCAACACGCCCTATTCACCGCACAAGAATATATCTGACTAGTAAAAATCTTAAAACCTATGTATTGATATCTCTCTGTTAGTGTGTCAAGTGGGTGTAAAGCGGCATAAACACAGCAGTGAAAAGCAGCTAAAACCCATTATAAAAATAAATTACTTTTACAAACCCATGAAAGAAAGACAGTGAAAGAGAGAGAAATTCTTACACAATGCGTTCAGGGGCTGTGATGCAACCTGGATTGACCATATCTAGACCCACAGCTGGATGAGACATAAGGGTGGACACTCTTGGGGCTGAGAGGTTTGGTGAGGTTGGGTGAGCAAACGCAGACCCTTTAAAGTAATACTGCGTGGTACCCATCGCATGGGTCCCAAATCTCCAGGTTCAAGGGCATCTTCCTACATCGAAAACATGCATGAGAAAACAAAAAGATGGTACACCATGTGATGGGGAAAGGTTTCTAAAACGCACCTCATTTCTCTTCTCCTTGTGCCCGGGGTCGCCATTCCAGCTGCTTTCCTAGCAATCTCCCTACTTGGAGCATCAGCACCTTTAACCTCCTGTTCCGTACAGGTTGCAATTTGTACTGAGGATGAACGGGAAGACGAGGAACCAGTGATAGACTAGCTCTTCTTGTTGGGACAGGCACAGGTCACTCTATTTTCCCATCAGGAAGAAGAATTAACCACAGGCTCATCATCCCCCCAGAACCAGAACAGGGCCTGAAGCCATCCAGGGCTTTTGCGGCCAGCTCCCAAAAAAGCGAGTTGTAAAATGGAGCTTCAGGGCACTGCAATTCACAAACCTGCAGAGTTATAAATGATAACTCTCGTCCACAAATATATTGAGGGAAAGCAAAGAAGAGGATTTGAAATCAAGGCAGAATTGCAGGAAACAGATTTCAGGAGGTAGAATCGAATCGCCTTTAAAGCACATGAAAAGCGGCAAAACGTTGACAATGATGCCCTTGGCCAAAAAGGGCGTATGCGTTTTTTCCTGAATATATTCAGGAAAAAACGCATACGCCCTTTTTGGCCAACCAAGCCACCTGGAAAGGCAAATCAGGGCTACAAAGAAGACTCGCTACCCATCGGTCAAAAGGGCCATGCTGAAAAAAGTCTCAAAACCAGAAATGCAGGACAGGCCATGGAGAAATGGGAGCCTTGCTACACTGATGGGCGGGATGTAAATTGCCAACAGCCACTCTGGAGAAGTGTACGGTGTGTCCTGAAACATCTAAAAGACACAGCTTAGAGAGCATAGGGCACTTCCACTCATGGGGGTATAAATTGGGAAAATGAAAAATCAGCAAGACACAAGCACCCCAAAGTTTAGGGCTGCTCTGTTGACAAGGACCTCCACTTCATTCCACCTTCAATATCCCAGGAAAGAGAAAAATGGATAAAGAAGTTGTGGTCCTTATGTGCAATGGAATATCACTCAGCCATGAAATCAATGTCATAAGGCTACTAGCAGCATGATGAGTGGATTTAGGTACGACGATTCTAAGTGAAATAAGTCACACAGAAAAGGACACTTCTCATAAGGTATCACTTATAGAGGGAATGTAAAAACCGTTACACTTGAACTGAATTACAAAACAGAGCAGAGTCACACATGCAGAAAACACACTATGGCTGCTTAACGGGAAAGGTGAGGTGGGGTGATACATAAAACAAGGGTTTCAAATTAGCTCAGATACCGTTCCATAAACCCAATATGTAATAGACAAGACCTACTCCTTGCTCAGAGAACTGGACTCAACACGCCCTATTCACCGCACAAGAATATATCTGACTAGTAAAAATCTTAAAACCTATGTATTGATATCTCTCTGTTAGTGTGTCAAGTGGGTGTAAAGCGGCATAAACACAGCAGTGAAAAGCAGCTAACACCCATTATAAAAATAAATTACTTTTACAAACCCATGAAACAAAGACAGTGAAAGAGAGAGAAATTCTTACACAATGCGTTCAGGGGCTGTGATGCAACCTGGATTGACCATATCTAGACCCACAGCTGGATGAGACATAAGGGTGGACACTCTTGGGGCTGAGAGGTTTGGTGAGGTTGGGTGAGCAAACGCAGACCCTTTAAAGTAATACTGCGTGGTACCCATCGCATGGGTCCCAAATCTCCAGGTTCAAGGGCATCTTCCTACATCGAAAACATGCATGAGAAAACAAAAAGATGGTACACCATGTGATGGGGAAAGGTTTCTAAAACGCACCTCATTTCTCTTCTCCTTGTGCCCGGGGTCGCCATTCCAGCTGCTTTCCTAGCAATCTCCCTACTTGGAGCATCAGCACCTTTAACCTCCTGTTCCGTACAGGTTGCAATTTGTACTGAGGATGAACGGGAAGACGAGGAACCAGTGATAGACTAGCTCTTCTTGTTGGGACAGGCACAGGTCACTCTATTTTCCCATCAGGAAGAAGAATTAACCACAGGCTCATCATCCCCCCAGAACCAGAACAGGGCCTGAAGCCATCCAGGGCTTTTGCGGCCAGCTCCCAAAAAAGCGAGTTGTAAAATGGAGCTTCAGGGCACTGCAATTCACAAACCTGCAGAGTTATAAATGATAACTCTCGTCCACAAATATATTGAGGGAAGGCAAAGAAGAGGATTTGAAATCAAGGCAGAATTGCAGGAAACAGATTTCAGGAGGTAGATTCGAATCGCCTTTAAAGCACATGAAAAGCGGCAAAACGTTGACAATGATGCCCTTGGCCAAAAAGGGCGTATGCGTTTTTTCCTGAATATATTCAGGAAAAAACGCATACGCCCTTTTTGGCCAACCAAGCCACCTGGAAAGGCAAATCAGGGCTACAAAGAAGACTCGCTACCCATCGGTCAAAAGGGCCATGCTGAAAAAAGTCTCAAAACCAGAAATGCAGGACAGGCCATGGAGAAATGGGAGCCTTGCGACACTGATGGGCGGGATGTAAATTGCCAACAGCCACTCTGGAGAAGTGTACGGTGTGTCCTGAAACATCTAAAAAACACAGCTTAGAGAGCATAGGGCACTTCCACTCATGGGGGTATAAATTGGGAAAATGAAAAATCAGCAAGACACAAGCACCCCAAAGTTTAGGGCTGCTCTGTGGACAAGGACCTCCACTTCATTCCACCTTCAATATCCCAGGAAAGAGAAAAATGGATAAAGAAGTTGTGGTCCTTATGTACAATGGAATATCACTCAGCCATGAAATCAATGTCATAAGGCTAGTAGCAGCATGATGAGTGGATTTAGGTACGACGATTCTAAGTGAAATAAGTCACACAGAAAAGGACACTTCTCATAAGGTATCACTTATAGAGGGAATGTCAAAACCGTTACACTTGAACTGAATTACAAAACAGAACAGAGTCACACATGCAGAAAACACACTATGGCTGATTAACGGGAAAGGTGAGGTGGGGTGATACATAAAACAAGGGTTTCAAATTAGCTCAGATACCGTTCCATAAACCCAATATGTAATAGACAAGACCTACTCCTTGCTCAGAGAACTGGACTCAACACGCCCTATTCACCGCACAAGAATATATCTGACTAGTAATAATCTTAAAACCTATGTATTGATATCTCTCTGTTAGTGTGTCAAGTGGGTGTAAAGCGGCATAAACACAGCAGTGAAAAGCAGCTAAACCCCATTATAAAAATAAATTACTTTTACAAACCCATGAAACAAAGACAGTGAAAGAGAGAAATTCTTACACAATGCGTTCAGGGGCTGTGATGCAACCTGGATTGACCATATCTAGACCCACAGCTGATTGAGACATAAGGGTGGACACTCTTGGGGCTGAGAGGTTTGGTGAGGTTGGGTGAGCAAACGCAGACCCTTTAAAGTAATACTGCGTGGTACCCATCGCATGGGTCCCAAATCTCCAGGTTCAAGGGCATCTTCCTACATCGAAAACATGCATGAGAAAACAAAAAAGATGGTACACCATGTGATGGGGAAAGGTTTCTAAAACGCACCTCATTTCTCTTCTCCTTGTGCCCGGGGTCGCCATTCCAGCCGCTTTCCTAGCAATCTCCCTACTTGGAGCATCAGCACCTTTAACCTCCTGTTCCGTACAGGTTGCAATTTGTCCTGAGGATGAACGGGAAGACGGGGAACCAGTGATAGACTAGCTCTTCTTGTTGGGACAGGCACAGGTCACTCTATTTTCCCATCAGGAAGAAGAATTAACCACAGGCTCATCATCCCCCCAGAACCAGAACAGGGCCTGAAGCCATCCAGGGCTTTTGCGGCCAGCTCCCAAAAAAGTGAGTTGTAAAATGGAGCTTCAGGGCACTGCAATTCACAAACCTGCAGAGTTATAAATGATAACTCTCGTCCACAAATATATTGAGGGAAGGCAAAGAAGAGGATTTGAAATCAAGGCAGAATTGCAGGAAACAGATTTCAGGAGCTAGATTCGAATCGCCTTTAAAGCACATGAAAAGCGGCAAAACGTTGACAATGATGCCCTTGGCCAAAAAGGGCGTATGCGTTTTTTCCTGAATATATTCAGGAAAAAACGCATATGCCCTTTTTGGCCAACCAAGCAACCTGGAAAGGCAAATCAGGGCTACAAAGAAGACTCGCTACCCATCGGTCAAAAGGGCCATGCTGAAAAAAGTCTCAAAACCAGAAATGCAGGACAGGCCATGGAGAAATGGGAGCCTTGCTACACTGATGGGCAGGATGTAAATTGCCAACAGCCACTCTGGAGAAGTGTACGGTGTGTCCTGAAACATCTAAAAAACACAGCTTAGAGAGCATAGGGCACTTCCACTCATGGGGGTATAAATTGGGAAAATGAAAAATCAGCAAGACACAAGCACCCCAAAGTTTAGGGCTGCTCTGTTTACAAGGACCTCCACTTCATTCCACCTTCAATATCCCAGGAAAGAGAAAAATGGATAAAGAAGTTGTGGTCCTTATGTGCAATGGAATATCACTCAGCCATGAAATCAATGTCATAAGGCTAGTAGCAGCATGATGAGTGGATTTAGGTACGACGATTCTAAGTGAAATAAGTCACACAGAAAAGGACACTTCTCATAAGGTATCACTTATAGAGGGAATGTAAAAACCGTTACACTTGAACTGAATTACAAAACAGAACAGAGTCACACAGGCAGAAAACACACTATGGCTGCTTAACGGGAAAGGTGAGGTGGGGTGATACATAAAACAAGGGTTTCAAATTAGCTCAGATACCGTTCCATAAACCCAATATGTAATAGTCAAGACCTACTCCTTGCTCAGAGAACTGGACTCAACACGCCCTATTCACCGCACAAGAATATATCTGACTAGTAATAATCTTAAAACCTATGTATTGATATCTCTCTGTTAGTGTGTCAAGTGGGTGTAAAGCGGCATAAACACAGCAGTGAAAAGCAGCTAAACCCCATTATAAAAATAAATTACTTTTACAAACCCATGAAAGAAAGACAGTGAAAGAGAGAGAAATTCTTACACAATGCGTTCAGGGGCTGTGATGCAACCTGGATTGACCATATCTAGACCCACAGCTGGATGAGACATAAGGGTGGACACTCTTGGGGCTGAGAGGTTTGGTGAGGTTGGGTGAGCAAACGCAGACCCTTTAAAGTAATACTGCGTGGTACCCATCGCATGGGTCCCAAATCTCCAGGTTCAAGGGCATCTTCCTACATCGAAAACATGCATGAGAAAACAAAAAGATGGTACACCATGTGATGGGGAAAGGTTTCTAAAACGCACCTCATTTCTCTTCTCCTTGTGCCCGGGGTCGCCATTCCAGCTGCTTTCCTAGCAATCCCCCTACTTGGAGCATCAGCACCTTTAACCTCCTGTTCCGTACAGGTTGCAATTTGTACTGAGGATGAACGGGAAGACGAGGAACCAGTGATAGACTAGCTCTTCTTGTTGGGACAGGCACAGGTCACTCTATTTTCCCATCAGGAAGAAGAATTAACCACAGGCTCATCATCCCCCCAGAACCAGAACAGGGCCTGAAGCCATCCAGGGCTTTTGCGGCCAGCTCCCAAAAAAGCGAGTTGTAAAATGGAGCTTCAGGGCACTGCAATTCACAAACCTGCAGAGTTATAAATGATAACTCTCGTCCACAAATATATTGAGGGAAGGCAAAGAAGAGGATTTGAAATCAAGGCAGAATTGCAGGAAACAGATTTCAGGAGGTAGATTCGAATCGCCTTTAAAGCACATGAAAAGCGGCAAAACGTTGACAATGATGCCCTTGGCCAAAAAGGGCGTATGCGTTTTTTCCTGAATATATTCAGGAAAAAACGCATACGCCCTTTTTGGCCAACCAAGCAACCTGGAAAGGCAAATCAGCGCTACAAAGAAGACGCGCTACCCATCGGTCAAAAGGGCCATGCTGAAAAAAGTCTCAAAACCAGAAATGCAGGACAGGCCATGGAGAAATGGGAGCCTTGCTACACTGATGGGCGGGATGTAAATTGCCAACAGCCACTCTGGAGAAGTGTACGGTGTGTCCTGAAACATCTAAAAAACACAGCTTAGAGAGCATAGGGCACTTCCACTCATGGGGGTATAAATTGGGAAAATGAAAAATCAGCAAGACACAAGCACCCCAAAGTTTAGGGCTGCTCTGTTGACAAGGACCTCCACTTCATTCCACCTTCAATATCCCAGGAAAGAGAAAAATGGATAAAGAAGTTGTGGTCCTTATGTGCAATGGAATATCACTCAGCCATGAAATCAATGTCATAAGGCTAGTAGCAGCATGATGAGTGGATTTAGGTACGACGATTCTAAGTGAAATAAGTCACACAGAAAAGGACACTTCTCATAAGGTATCACTTATAGAGGGAATGTCAAAACCGTTACACTTGAACTGAATTACAAAACAGAGCAGAGTCACACATGCAGAAAACACACTATGGCTGCTTAACGGGAAAGGTGAGGTGGGGTGATACATAAAACAAGGGTTTCAAATTAGCTCAGATACCGTTCCATAAACCCAATATGTAATAGACAAGACCTACTCCTTGCTCAGAGAACTGGACTCAACACGCCCTATTCACCGCACAAGAATATATCTGACTAGTAAAAATCTTAAAACATATGTATTGATATCTCTCTGTTAGTGTGTCAAGTGGGTGTAAAGCGGCATAAACACAGCAGTGAAAAGCAGCTAAAACCCATTATAAAAATAAATTACTTTTACAAACCCATGAAACAAAGACAGTGAAAGAGAGAGAAATTCTTACACAATGCGTTCAGGGGCTGTGATGCAACCTGGATTGACCATATCTAGACCCACAGCTGGATGAGACATAAGGGTGGACACTCTTGGGGCTGAGAGGTTTGGTGAGGTTGGGTGAGCAAACGCAGACCCTTTAAAGTAATACTGCGTGGTACCCATCGCATGGGTCCCAAATCTCCAGGTTCAAGGGCATCTTCCTACATCGAAAACATGCATGAGAAAACAAAAAGATGGTACACCATGTGATGGGGAAAGGTTTCTAAAACGCACCTCATTTCTCTTCTCCTTGTGCCCGGGGTCGCCATTCCAGCTGCTTTCCTAGCAATCTCCCTACTTGGAGCATCAGCACCTTTAACCTCCTGTTCCGTACAGGTTGCAATTTGTACTGAGGATGAACGGGAAGACGAGGAACCAGTGATAGACTAGCTCTTCTTGTTGGGACAGGCACAGGTCACTCTATTTTCCCATCAGGAAGAAGAATTAACCACAGGCTCATCATCCCCCCAGAACCAGAACAGGGCCTGAAGCCATCCAGGGCTTTTGCGGCCAGCTCCCAAAAAAGCGAGTTGTAAAATGGAGCTTCAGGGCACTGAAATTCACAAACCTGCAAAGTCATAAATGATAACTCTCGTCCACAAATATATTGAGGGAAGGCAAAGAAGAGGATTTGAAATCAAGGCAGAATTGCAGGAAACAGATTTCAGGAGGTAGATTCGAATCGCCTTTAAAGCACATGAAAAGCGGCAAAACGTTGACAATGATGCCCTTGGCCAAAAAGGGCGTATCCTTTTTTTCCTGAATATATTCAGGAAAAAACGCATACGCCCTTTTTGGCCAACCAAGCAACCTGGAAAGGCAAATCAGCGCTACAAAGAAGACGCGCTACCCATCGGTCAAAAGGGCCATGCTGAAAAAAGTCTCAAAACCAGAAATGCAGGACAGGCCATGGAGAAATGGGAGCCTTGCTACACTGATGGGCGGGATGTAAATTGCCAACAGCCACTCTGGAGAAGTGTACGGTGTGTCCTGAAACATCTAAAAGACACAGCTTAGAGAGCATAGGGCACTTCCACTCATGGGGGTATAAATTGGGAAAATGAAAAATCAGCAAGACACAAGCACCCCAAAGTTTAGGGCTGCTCTGTTGACAAGGACCTCCACTTCATTCCACCTTCAATATCCCAGGAAAGAGAAAAATGGATAAAGAAGTTGTGGTCCTTATGTACAATGGAATATCACTCAGCCATGAAATCAATGTCATAAGGCTAGTAGCAGCATGATGAGTGGATTTAGGTACGACGATTCTAAGTGAAATAAGTCACACAGAAAAGGACACTTCTCATAAGGTATCACTTATAGAGGGAATGTCAAAACCGTTACACTTGAACTGAATTACAAAACAGAACAGAGTCACACATGCAGAAAACACACTATGGCTGCTTAACGGGAAAGGTGAGGTGGGGTGATACATAAAACAAGGGTTTCAAATTAGCTCAGATACCGTTCCATAAACCCAATATATAATAGACAAGACCTACTCCTTGCTCAGAGAACTGGACTCAACACGCCCTATTCACCGCACAAGAATATATCTGACTAGTAATAATCTTAAAACCTATGTATTGATATCTCTCTGTTAGTGTGTCAAGTGGGTGTAAAGCGGCATAAACACAGCAGTGAAAAGCAGCTAAACCCCATTATAAAAATAAATTACTTTTACAAACCCATGAAACAAAGACAGTGAAAGAGAGAAATTCTTACACAATGCGTTCAGGGGCTGTGATGCAACCTGGATTGACCATATCTAGACCCACAGCTGATTGAGACATAAGGGTGGACACTCTTGGGGCTGAGAGGTTTGGTGAGGTTGGGTGAGCAAACACAGACCCTTTAAAGTAATACTGCGTGGTACCCATCGCATGGGTCCCAAATCTCCAGGTTCAAGGGCATCTTCCTACATCGAAAACATGCATGAGAAAACAAAAAAGATGGTACACCATGTGATGGGGAAAGGTTTCTAAAACGCACCTCATTTCTCTTCTCCTTGTGCCCGGGGTCACCATTTCAGCCGCTTTCCTAGCAATCTCCCTACTTGGAGCATCAGCACCTTTAACCTCCTGTTCCGTACAGGTTGCAATTTGTCCTGAGGATGAACGGGAAGACGGGGAACCAGTGAGAGACTAGCTCTTGTTGTTGGGACAGGCACAGGTCACTCTATTCTCCCATCAGGAAGAAGAATTAACCACAGGCTCATCATCCCCCCCGGAACCAGAACAGGGCCTGAAGCCATCCAGTGCTTTTGCGGCCAGCTCCCAAAAAAGCGAGTTGTAAAATGGAGCTTCAGGGCACTGCAATTCACAAACCTGCAGAGTTATAAATGATAACTCTCGTCCACAAATATATTGAGGGAAAGCAAAGAAGAGGATTTGAAATCAAGGCAGAATTGCAGGAAACAGATTTCAGGAGGTAGAATCGAATCGCCTTTAAAGCACATGAAAAGCGGCAAAACGTTGACAATGATGCCCTTGGCCAAAAAGGGCGTATGCGTTTTTTCCTGAATATATTCAGGAAAAAACGCATACGCCCTTTTTGGCCAACCAAGCCACCTGGAAAGGCAAATCAGGGCTACAAAGAAGACTCGCTACCCATCGGTCAAAAGGGCCATGCTGAAAAAAGTCTCAAAACCAGAAATGCAGGACAGGCCATGGAGAAATGGGAGCCTTGCTACACTGATGGGCGGGATGTAAATTGCCAACAGCCACTCTGGAGAAGTGTACGGTGTGTCCTGAAACATCTAAAAGACACAGCTTAGAGAGCATAGGGCACTTCCACTCATGGGGGTATAAATTGGGAAAATGAAAAATCAGCAAGACACAAGCACCCCAAAGTTTAGGGCTGCTCTGTTGACAAGGACCTCCACTTCATTCCACCTTCAATATCCCAGGAAAGAGAAAAATGGATAAAGAAGTTGTGGTCCTTATGTGCAATGGAATATCACTCAGCCATGAAATCAATGTCATAAGGCTACTAGCAGCATGATGAGTGGATTTAGGTACGACGATTCTAAGTGAAATAAGTCACACAGAAAAGGACACTTCTCATAAGGTATCACTTATAGAGGGAATGTAAAAACCGTTACACTTGAACTGAATTACAAAACAGAGCAGAGTCACACATGCAGAAAACACACTATGGCTGCTTAACGGGAAAGGTGAGGTGGGGTGATACATAAAACAAGGGTTTCAAATTAGCTCAGATACCGTTCCATAAACCCAATATGTAATAGACAAGACCTACTCCTTGCTCAGAGAACTGGACTCAACACGCCCTATTCACCGCACAAGAATATATCTGACTAGTAATAATCTTAAAACCTATGTATTGATATCTCTCTGTTAGTGTGTCAAGTGGGTGTAAAGCGGCATAAACACAGCAGTGAAAAGCAGCTAAACCCCATTATAAAAATAAATTACTTTTACAAACCCATGAAACAAAGACAGTGAAAGAGAGAGAAATTCTTACACAATGCGTTCAGGGGCTGTGATGCAACCTGGATTGACCATATCTAGACCCACAGCTGGATGAGACATAAGGGTGGACACTCTTGGGGCTGAGAGGTTTGGTGAGGTTGGGTGAGCAAACGCAGACCCTTTAAAGTAATACTGCGTGGTACCCATCGCATGGGTCCCAAATCTCCAGGTTCAAGGGCATCTTCCTACATCGAAAACATGCATGAGAAAACAAAAAGATGGTACACCATGTGATGGGGAAAGGTTTCTAAAACGCACCTCATTTCTCTTCTCCTTGTGCCCGGGGTCGCCATTCCAGCTGCTTTCCTAGCAATCTCCCTACTTGGAGCATCAGCACCTTTAACCTCCTGTTCCGTACAGGTTGCAATTTGTCCTGAGGATGAACGGGAAGACGGGGAACCAGTGATAGACTAGCTCTTCTTTTTGCGACAGGCACAGGTCACTCTATTTTCCCATCAGGAAGAAGAATTAACCACAGGCTCATCATCCCCCCAGAACCAGAACAGGGCCTGAAGCCATCCAGGGCTTTTGCGGCCAGCTCCCAAAAAAGCGAGTTGTAAAATGGAGCTTCAGGGCACTGCAATTCACAGACCTGCAGAGTTATAAATGATAACTCTCGTCCACAAATATATTGAGGGAAGGCAAAGAAGAGGATTTGAAATCAAGGCAGAATTGCAGGAAACAAATTTCAGGAGGTAGATTCGAATCGCCTTTAAAGCACATGAAAAGCGGCAAAACGTTGACAATGATGCCCTTGGCCAAAAAGGGCGTATGCGTTTTTTCCTGAATATATTCAGGAAAAAACGCATACGCCCTTTTTGGCCATCCAAGCAACCTGGAAAGGCAAATCAGCGCTACAAAGAAGACTCGCTACCCATCGGTCAAAAGGGCCATGCTGAAAAAAGTCTCAAAACCAGAAATGCAGGACAGGCCATGGAGAAATGGGAGCCTTGCTACACTGATGGGCGGGATGTAAATTGCCAACAGCCACTCTGGAGAAGTGTACGGTGTGTCCTGAAACATCTAAAAGACACAGCTTAGAGAGCATAGGGCACTTCCACTCATGGGGGTATAAATTGGGAAAATGAAAAATCAGCAAGACACAAGCACCCCAAAGTTTAGGGCTGCTCTGTTGACAAGGACCTCCACTTCATTCCACCTTCAATATCCCAGGAAATAGAAAAATGGATAAAGAAGTTGTGGTCCTTATGTACAATGGAATATCACTGAGCCATGAAATCAATGTCATAAGGCTAGTAGCAGCATGATGAGTGGATTTAGGTACGACGATTCTAAGTGAAATAAGTCACACAGAAAAGGACACTTCTCATAAGGTATCACTTATAGAGGGAATGTAAAAACCGTTACACTTGAACTGAATTACAAAACAGAACAGAGTCACACAGGCAGAAAACACACTATGGCTGCTTAACGGGAAAGGTGAGGTGGGGTGATACATAAAACAAGGGTTTCAAATTAGCTCAGATACCGTTCCATAAACCCATATGTAATAGACAAGACCTACTCCGTGCTCAGAGAACTGGACTCAACACGCCCTATTCACTGCACAAGAATATATCTGACTAGTAATAATCTTAAAACCTATGTATTGATATCTCTCTGTTAGTGTGTCAAGTGGGTGTAAAGCGGCATAAACACAGCAGTGAAAAGCAGCTAAACCCCATTATAAAAATAAATTACTTCGAAAAACCCATGAAACAAAGACAGTAAAAGAGAGAAATTCTTACACAATGCGTTCAGGGGCTGTGATGCAACCTGGATTGACCATATCTAGACCCACAGCTGATTGAGACATAAGGCTGGACACTCTTGGGGCTGAGAGGTTTGGTGAGGTTGGGTGAGCAAACGCAGACGCTTTAAAGTAATACTGCGTGGTACCCATCGCATGGGTCCCAAATCTCCAGGTTCAAGGGCATCTTCCTACATCGAAAACATGCATGAGAAAACAAAAAAGATGGTACACCATGTGATGTGGAAAGGTTTCTAAAACGCACCTCATTTCTCTTCTCCTTGTGCCCGGGGTCGCCATTCCAGCCGCTTTCCTAGCAATCTCCCTACTTGGAGCATCAGCACCTTTAACCTCCTGTTCCGTACAGGTTGCAATTTGTCCTGAGGATGAACGGGAAGACGGGGAACCAGTGAGAGACTAGCTCTTGTTGTTGGGACAGGCACAGGTCACTCTATTCTCCCATCAGGAAGAAGAATTAACCACAGGCTCATCATCCCCCCCGGAACCAGAACAGGGCCTGAAGCCATCCAGGGCTTTTGTGGCCAGCTCCCAAAAAAGCGAGTTGTAAAATGGAGCTTCAAGGCACTGCAATTCACAAACTTGCAGAGTTATAAATGATAACTCTCGTCCACAAATATATTGAGGGAAAGCAAAGAAGAGGATTTGAAATCAAGGCAGAATTGCAGGAAACAGATTTCAGGAGGTAGATTCGAATCGCCTTTAAAGCACATGAAAAGCGGCAAAACGTTGACAATGATGCCCTTGGCCAAAAAGGGCGTATGCGTTTTTTCCTGAATATATTCAGGAAAAAACGCATACGCCCTTTTTGGCCAACCAAGCCACCTGGAAAGGCAAATCAGGGCTACAAAGAAGACTCGCTACCCATCGGTCAAAAGGGCCATGCTGAAAAAAGTCTCAAAACCAGAAATGCAGGACAGGCCATGGAGAAATGGGAGCCTTGCTACACTGATGGGCGGGATGTAAATTGCCAACAGCCACTCTGGAGAAGTGTACGGTGTGTCCTGAAACATCTAAAAAACACAGCTTAGAGAGCATAGGGCACTTCCACTCATGGGGGTATAAATTGGGAAAATGAAAAATCAGCAAGACACAAGCACCCCAAAGTTTAGGGCTGCTCTGTTGACAAGGACCTCCACTTCATTCCACCTTCAATATCCCAGGAAAGAGAAAAATGGATAAAGAAGTTGTGGTCCTTATGTGCAATGGAATATCACTCAGCCATGAAATCAATGTCATAAGGCTAGTAGCAGCATGATGAGTGGATTTAGGTACGACGATTCTAAGTGAAATAAGTCACACAGAAAAGGACACTTCTCATAAGGTATCACTTATAGAGGGAATGTAAAAACCGTTACACTTGAACTGAATTACAAAACAGAGCAGAGTCACACATGCAGAAAACACACTATGGCTGCTTAACGGGAAAGGTGAGGTGGGGTGATACATAAAACAAGGGTTTCAAATTAGCTCAGATACCGTTCCATAAACCCAATATGTAATAGACAAGACCTACTCCTTGCTCAGAGAACTGGACTCAACACGCCCTATTCACTGCACAAGAATATATCTGACTAGTAATAATCTTAAAACCTATGTATTGATATCTCTCTGTTAGTGTGTCAAGTGGGTGTAAAGCGGCATAAACACAGCAGTGAAAAGCAGCTAAACCCCATTATAAAAATAAATTACTTTTACAAACCCATGAAACAAAGACAGTGAAAGAGAGAGAAATTCTTACACAATGCGTTCAGGGGCTGTGATGCAACCTGGATTGACCATATCTAGACCCACAGCTGGATGAGACATAAGGGTGGACACTCTTGGGGCTGAGAGGTTTGGTGAGGTTGGGTGAGCAAACGCAGACCCTTTAAAGTAATACTGCGTGGTACCCATCGCATGGGTCCCAAATCTCCAGGTTCAAGGGCATCTTCCTACATCGAAAACATGCATGAGAAAACAAAAAGATGGTACACCATGTGATGGGGAAAGGTTTCTAAAACGCACCTCATTTCTCTTCTCCTTGTGCCCGGGGTCGCCATTCCAGCTGCTTTCCTAGCAATCTCCCTACTTGGAGCATCAGCACCTTTAACCTCCTGTTCCGTACAGGTTGCAATTTGTCCTGAGGATGAACGGGAAGATGGAGAACCAGTGATAGACTAGCTCTTCTTGTTGGGACAGGCACAGGTCACTCTATTTTCCCATCAGGAAGAAGAATTAACCACAGGCTCATCATCCCCCCAGAACCAGAACAGGGCCTGAAGCCATCCAGGGCTTTTGCGGCCAGCTCCCAAAAAAGCGAGTTGTAAAATGGAGCTTCAGGGCACTGCAATTCACAGACCTGCAGAGTTATAAATGATAACTCTCGTCCACAAATATATTGAGGGAAGGCAAAGAAGAGGATTTGAAATCAAGGCAGAATTGCAGAAAACAAATTTCAGGAGGTAGATTCGTATCGCCTTTAAAGCACATGAAAAGCGGCAAAACGTTGACAATGATGCCATTGGCCAAAAAGGGCGTATGCGTTTTATCCTGAATATATTTAGGAAAAAACGCATACGCCCTTTTTGGCCAACCAAGCAACCTGGAAAGGCAAATCAGCGCTACAAAGAAGACTCGCTACCCATCGGTCAAAAGGGCCATGCTGAAAAAAGTGTCAAAACAAGAAATGCAGGACAGGCCATGGAGAAATGGGAGCCTTGCTACACTGATGGGCGGGATGTAAATTGCCAACAGCCACTCTGGAGAAGTGTACGGTGTGTCCTGAAACATCTAAAAAACACAGCTTAGAGAGCATAGGGCACTTCCAATCATGGGGGTATAAATTGGGAAAATGAAAAATCAGCAAGACACAAGCACCCCAAAGTTTAGGGCTGCTCTGTTGACAAGGACCTCCACTTCATTCCACCTTCAATATCCCAGGAAAGAGAAAAATGGATAAAGAAGTTGTGGTCCTTATGTACAATGGAATATCACTCAGCCATGAAATCAATGTCATAAGGCTAGTAGCAGCATGATGAGTGGATTTAGGTACGACGATTCTAAGTGAAATAAGTCACACAGAAAAGGACACTTCTCATAAGGTATCACTTATAGAGGGAATGTAAAAACCGTTACACTTGAACTGAATTACAAAACAGAACAGAGTCACACAGGCAGAAAACACACTATGGCTGCTTAACGGGAAAGGTGAGGTGGGGTGATACATAAAACAAGGGTTTCAAATTAGCTCAGATACCGTTCCATAAACCCAATATGTAATAGACAAGACCTACTCCTTGCTCAGAGAACTGGACTCAACACGCCCTATTCACCGCACAAGAATATATCTGACTAGTAATAATCTTAAAACCTATGTATTGATATCTCTGTTAGTGTGTCAAGTGGGTGTAAAGCGGCATAAACACAGCAGTGAAAAGCAGCTAAACCCCATTATAAAAATAAATTACTTTTACAAACCCATGAAACAAAGACAGTGAAAGAGAGAAATTCTTACACAATGCGTTCAGGGGCTGTGATGCAACCTGGATTGACCATATCTAGACCCACAGCTGATTGAGACATAAGGGTGGACACTCTTGGGGCTGAGAGGTTTGGTGAGGTTGGGTGAGCAAACGCAGACCCTTTAAAGTAATACTGCGTGGTACCCATCGCATGGGTCCCAAATCTCCAGGTTCAAGGGCATCTTCCTACATCGAAAACATGCATGAGAAAACAAAAAAGATGGTACACCATGTGATGGGGAAAGGTTTCTAAAACGCACCTCATTTCTCTTCTCCTTGTGCCCGGGGTCGCCATTCCAGCCGCTTTCCTAGCAATCTCCCTACTTGGAGCATCAGCACCTTTAACCTCCTGTTCCGTACAGGTTGCAATTTGTCCTGAGGATAAACGGGAAGACGGGGAACCAGTGATAGACTAGCTCTTCTTGTTGGGACAGGCACAGGTCACTCTATTTTCCCATCAGGAAGAAGAATTAACCACAGGCTCATCATCCCCCCAGAACCAGAACAGGGCCTGAAGCCATCCAGGGCTTTTGCGGCCAGCTCCCAAAAAAGCGAGTTGTAAAATGGAGCTTCAGGGCACTGCATTTCACAAACCTGCAGAGTTATAAATGATAACTCTCGTCCACAAATATATTGAGGGAAGGCAAAGAAGAGGATTTGAAATCAAGGCAGAATTGCAGGAAACAGATTTCAGGAGGTAGATTCGAATCGCCTTTAAAGCACATGAAAAGCGGCAAAACGTTGACAATGATGCCCTTGGCCAAAAAGGGCGTATGCGTTTTTTCCTGAATATATTCAGGAAAAAACGCATACGCCCTTTTTGGCCAACCAAGCAACCTGGAAAGGCAAATCAGGGCTACAAAGAAGACTCGCTACCCATCGGTCAAAAGGGCCATGCTGAAAAAAGTCTCAAAACCAGAAATGCAGGACAGGCCATGGAGAAATGGGAGCCTTGCTACACTGATGGGCGGGATGTAAATTGCCAACAGCCACTCTGGAGAAGTGTACGGTGTGTCCTGAAACATCTAAAAAACACAGCTTAGAGAGCATAGGGCACTTCCACTCATGGGGGTATAAATTGGGAAAATGAAAAATCAGCAAGACACAAGCACCCCAAAGTTTAGGGCTGCTCTGTTGACAAGGACCTCCACTTCATTCCACCTTCAATATCCCAGGAAAGAGAAAAATGGATAAAGAAGTTGTGGTCCTTATGTGCAATGGAATATCACTCAGCCATGAAATCAATGTCATAAGGCTAGTAGCAGCATGATGAGTGGATTTAGGTACGACGATTCTAAGTGAAATAAGTCACACAGAAAAGGACACTTCTCATAAGGTATCACTTATAGAGGGAATGTCAAAACCGTTACACTTGAACTGAATTACAAAACAGAGCAGAGTCACACATGCAGAAAACACACTATGGCTGCTTAACGGGAAAGGTGAGGTGGGGTGATACATAAAACAAGGGTTTCAAATTAGCTCAGATACCGTTCCATAAACCCAATATGTAATAGACAAGACCTACTCCTTGCTCAGAGAACTGGACTCAACACGCCCTACTCACCGCACAAGAATATATCTGACTAGTAAAAATCTTAAAACCTATGTATTGATATCTCTCTGTTAGTGTGTCAAGTGGGTGTAAAGCGGCATAAACACAGCAGTGAAAAGCAGCTAAAACCCATTATAAAAATAAATTACTTTTACAAACCCATGAAACAAAGACAGTGAAAGAGAGAGAAATTCTTACACAATGCGTTCAGGGGCTGTGATGCAACCTGGATTGACCATATCTAGACCCACAGCTGGATGAGACATAAGGGTGGACACTCTTGGGGCTGAGAGGTTTGGTGAGGTTGGGTGAGCAAACGCAGACCCTTTAAAGTAATACTGCGTGGTACCCATCGCATGGGTCCCAAATCTCCAGGTTCAAGGGCATCTTCCTACATCGAAAACATGCATGAGAAAACAAAAAGATGGTACACCATGTGATGGGGAAAGGTTTCTAAAACGCACCTCATTTCTCTTCTCCTTGTGCCCGGGGTCGCCATTCCAGCTGCTTTCCTAGCAATCTCCCTACTTGGAGCATCAGCACCTTTAACCTCCTGTTCCGTACAGGTTGCAATTTGTACTGAGGATGAACGGGAAGACGAGGAACCAGTGATAGACTAGCTCTTGTTGTTGGGACAGGCACAGGTCACTCTATTTTCCCATCAGGAAGAAGAATTAACCACAGGCTCATCATCCCCCCAGAACCAGAACAGGGCCTGAAGCCATCCAGGGCTTTTGCGGCCAGCTCCCAAAAAAGCGAGTTGTAAAATGGAGCTTCAGGGCACTGCAATTCACAAACCTGCAGAGTTATAAATGATAACTCTCGTCCACAAATATATTGAGGGAAGGCAAAGAAGAGGATTTGAAATCAAGGCAGAATTGCAGGAAACAGATTTCAGGAGGTAGATTCGAATCGCCTTTAAAGCACATGAAAAGCGGCAAAACGTTGACAATGATGCCCTTGGCCAAAAAGGGCGTATGCGTTTTTTCCTGAATATATTCAGGAAAAAACGCATACGCCCTTTTTGGCCAACCAAGCAACCTGGAAAGGCAAATCAGCGCTACAAAGAAGACGCGCTACCCATCGGTCAAAAGGGCCATGCTGAAAAAAGTCTCAAAACCAGAAATGCAGGACAGGCCATGGAGAAATGGGAGCCTTGCTACACTGATGGGCGGGATGTAAATTGCCAACAGCCACTCTGGAGAAGTGTACGGTGTGTCCTGAAACATCTAAAAAACACAGCTTAGAGAGCATAGGGCACTTCCACTCATGGGGGTATAAATTGGGAAAATGAAAAATCAGCAAGACACAAGCACCCCAAAGTTTAGGGCTGCTCTGTTGACAAGGACCTCCACTTCATTCCACCTTCAATATCCCAGGAAAGAGAAAAATGGATAAAGAAGTTGTGGTCCTTATGTGCAATGGAATATCACTCAGCCATGAAATCAATGTCATAAGGCTAGTAGCAGCATGATGAGTGGATTTAGGTACGACGATTCTAAGTGAAATAAGTCACACAGAAAAGGACACTTCTCATAAGGTATCACTTATAGAGGGAATGTAAAAACCGTTACACTTGAACTGAATTACAAAACAGAGCAGAGTCACACATGCAGAAAACACACTATGGCTGCTTAACGGGAAAGGTGAGGTGGGGTGATACATAAAACAAGGGTTTCAAATTAGCTCAGATACCGTTCCATAAACCCAATATGTAATAGACAAGACCTACTCCTTGCTCAGAGAACTGGACTCAACACGCCCTATTCACCGCACAAGAATATATCTGACTAGTAAAAATCTTAAAACCTATGTATTGATATCTCTCTGTTAGTGTGTCAAGTGGGTGTAAAGCGGCATAAACACAGCAGTGAAAAGCAGCTAAAACCCATTATAAAAATAAATTACTTTTACAAACCCATGAAACAAAGACAGTGAAAGAGAGAGAAATTCTTACACAATGCGTTCAGGGGCTGTGATGCAACCTGGATTGACCATATCTAGACCCACAGCTGGATGAGACATAAGGGTGGACACTCTTGGGGCTGAGAGGTTTGGTGAGGTTGGGTGAGCAAACGCAGACCCTTTAAAGTAATACTGCGTGGTACCCATCGCATGGGTCCCAAATCTCCAGGTTCAAGGGCATCTTCCTACATCGAAAACATGCATGAGAAAACAAAAAGATGGTACACCATGTGATGGGGAAAGGTTTCTAAAACGCACCTCATTTCTCTTCTCCTTGTGCCCGGGGTCGCCATTCCAGCTGCTTTCCTAGCAATCTCCCTACTTGGAGCATCAGCACCTTTAACCTCCTGTTCCGTACAGGTTGCAATTTGTACTGAGGATGAACGGGAAGACGAGGAACCAGTGATAGACTAGCTCTTCTTGTTGGGACAGGCACAGGTCACTCTATTTTCCCATCAGGAAGAAGAATTAACCACAGGCTCATCATCCCCCCAGAACCAGAACAGGGCCTGAAGCCATCCAGGGCTTTTGCGGCCAGCTCCCAAAAAAGCGAGTTGTAAAATGGAGCTTCAGGGCACTGAAATTCACAAACCTGCAAAGTCATAAATGATAACTCTCGTCCACAAATATATTGAGGGAAGGCAAAGAAGAGGATTTGAAATCAAGGCAGAATTGCAGGAAACAGATTTCAGGAGGTAGATTCGAATAGCCTTTAAAGCACATGAAAAGCGGCAAAACGTTGACAATGATGCCCTTGGCCAAAAAGGGCGTATGCGTTTTTTCCTGAATATATTCAGGAAAAAACGCATACGCCCTTTTTGGCCATCCAAGCAACCTGGAAAGGCAAATCAGCGCTACAAAGAAGACTCGCTACCCATCGGTCAAAAGGGCCATGCTGAAAAAAGTCTCAAAACCAGAAATGCAGGACAGGCCATGGAGAAATGGGAGCCTTGCTACACTGATGGGCGGGATGTAAATTGCCAACAGCCACTCTGGAGAAGTGTACGGTGTGTCCTGAAACATCTAAAAGACACAGCTTAGAGAGCATAGGGCACTTCCAATCATGGGGGTATAAATTGGGAAAATGAAAAATCAGCAAGACACAAGCACCCCAAAGTTTAGGGCTGCTCTGTTGACAAGGACCTCCACTTCATTCCACCTTCAATATCCCAGGAAAGAGAAAAATGGATAAAGAAGTTGTGGTCCTTATGTACAATGGAATATCACTGAGCCATGAAATCAATGTCATAAGGCTAGTAGCAGCATGATGAGTGGATTTAGGTACGACGATTCTAAGTGAAATAAGTCACACAGAAAAGGACACTTCTCATAAGGTATCACTTATAGAGGGAATGTAAAAACCGTTACACTTGAACTGAATTACAAAACAGAACAGAGTCACACAGGCAGAAAACACACTATGGCTGCTTAACGGGAAAGGTGAGGTGGGGTGATACATAAAACAAGGGTTTCAAATTAGCTCAGATACCGTTCCATAAACCCATATGTAATAGACAAGACCTACTCCGTGCTCAGAGAACTGGACTCAACACGCCCTATTCACTGCACAAGAATATATCTGACTAGTAATAATCTTAAAACCTATGTATTGATATATCTCTGTTAGTGTGTCAAGTGGGTGTAAAGCGGCATAAACACAGCAGTGAAAAGCAGCTAAACCCCATTATAAAAATAAATTACTTCGAAAAACCCATGAAACAAAGACAGTAAAAGAGAGAAATTCTTACACAATGCGTTCAGGGGCTGTGATGCAACCTGGATTGACCATATCTAGACCCACAGCTGATTGAGACATAAGGCTGGACACTCTTGGGGCTGAGAGGTTTGGTGAGGTTGGGTGAGCAAACGCAGACGCTTTAAAGTAATACTGCGTGGTACCCATCGCATGGGTCCCAAATCTCCAGGTTCAAGGGCATCTTCCTACATCGAAAACATGCATGAGAAAACAAAAAAGATGGTACACCATGTGATGTGGAAAGGTTTCTAAAACGCACCTCATTTCTCTTCTCCTTGTGCCCGGGGTCGCCATTCCAGCCGCTTTCCTAGCAATCTCCCTACTTGGAGCATCAGCACCTTTAACCTCCTGTTCCGTACAGGTTGCAATTTGTCCTGAGGATGAACGGGAAGACGGGGAACCAGTGAGAGACTAGCTCTTGTTGTTGGGACAGGCACAGGTCACTCTATTCTCCCATCAGGAAGAAGAATTAACCACAGGCTCATCATCCCCCCCGGAACCAGAACAGGGCCTGAAGCCATCCAGGGCTTTTGTGGCCAGCTCCCAAAAAAGCGAGTTGTAAAATGGAGCTTCAGGGCACTGCAATTCACAAACTTGCAGAGTTATAAATGATAACTCTCGTCCACAAATATATTGAGGGAAAGCAAAGAAGAGGATTTGAAATCAAGGCAGAATTGCAGGAAACAGATTTCAGGAGGTAGATTCGAATCGCCTTTAAAGCACATGAAAAGCGGCAAAACGTTGACAATGATGCCCTTGGCCAAAAAGGGCGTATGCGTTTTTTCCTGAATATATTCAGGAAAAAACGCATACGCCCTTTTTGGCCAACCAAGCCACCTGGAAAGGCAAATCAGGGCTACAAAGAAGACTCGCTACCCATCGGTCAAAAGGGCCATGCTGAAAAAAGTCTCAAAACCAGAAATGCAGGACAGGCCATGGAGAAATGGGAGCCTTGCTACACTGATGGGCGGGATGTAAATTGCCAACAGCCACTCTGGAGAAGTGTACGGTGTGTCCTGAAACATCTAAAAAACACAGCTTAGAGAGCATAGGGCACTTCCACTCATGGGGGTATAAATTGGGAAAATGAAAAATCAGCAAGACACAAGCACCCCAAAGTTTAGGGCTGCTCTGTTGACAAGGACCTCCACTTCATTCCACCTTCAATATCCCAGGAAAGAGAAAAATGGATAAAGAAGTTGTGGTCCTTATGTGCAATGGAATATCACTCAGCCATGAAATCAATGTCATAAGGCTAGTAGCAGCATGATGAGTGGATTTAGGTACGACGATTCTAAGTGAAATAAGTCACACAGAAAAGGACACTTCTCATAAGGTATCACTTATAGAGGGAATGTAAAAACCGTTACACTTGAACTGAATTACAAAACAGAGCAGAGTCACACATGCAGAAAACACACTATGGCTGCTTAACGGGAAAGGTGAGGTGGGGTGATACATAAAACAAGGGTTTCAAATTAGCTCAGATACCGTTCCATAAACCCAATATGTAATAGACAAGACCTACTCCTTGCTCAGAGAACTGGACTCAACACGCCCTATTCACTGCACAAGAATATATCTGACTAGTAATAATCTTAAAACCTATGTATTGATATCTCTCTGTTAGTGTGTCAAGTGGGTGTAAAGCGGCATAAACACAGCAGTGAAAAGCAGCTAAACCCCATTATAAAAATAAATTACTTTTACAAACCCATGAAACAAAGACAGTGAAAGAGAGAGAAATTCTTACACAATGCGTTCAGGGGCTGTGATGCAACCTGGATTGACCATATCTAGACCCACAGCTGGATGAGACATAAGGGTGGACACTCTTGGGGCTGAGAGGTTTGGTGAGGTTGGGTGAGCAAACGCAGACCCTTTAAAGTAATACTGCGTGGTACCCATCGCATGGGTCCCAAATCTCCAGGTTCAAGGGCATCTTCCTACATCGAAAACATGCATGAGAAAACAAAAAGATGGTACACCATGTGATGGGGAAAGGTTTCTAAAACGCACCTCATTTCTCTTCTCCTTGTGCCCGGGGTCGCCATTCCAGCTGCTTTCCTAGCAATCTCCCTACTTGGAGCATCAGCACCTTTAACCTCCTGTTCCGTACAGGTTGCAATTTGTCCTGAGGATGAACGGGAAGATGGAGAACCAGTGATAGACTAGCTCTTCTTGTTGGGACAGGCACAGGTCACTCTATTTTCCCATCAGGAAGAAGAATTAACCACAGGCTCATCATCCCCCCAGAACAAGAACAGGGCCTGAAGCCATCCAGGGCTTTTGCGGCCAGCTCCCAAAAAAGCGAGTTGTAAAATGGAGCTTCAGGGCACTGCAATTCACAGACCTGCAGAGTTATAAATGATAACTCTCGTCCACAAATATATTGAGGGAAGGCAAAGAAGAGGATTTGAAATCAAGGCAGAATTGCAGAAAACAAATTTCAGGAGGTAGATTCGTATCGCCTTTAAAGCACATGAAAAGCGGCAAAACGTTGACAATGATGCCATTGGCCAAAAAGGGCGTATGCGTTTTATCCTGAATATATTTAGGAAAAAACGCATACGCCCTTTTTGGCCAACCAAGCAACCTGGAAAGGCAAATCAGCGCTACAAAGAAGACTCGCTACCCATCGGTCAAAAGGGCCATGCTGAAAAAAGTGTCAAAACAAGAAATGCAGGACAGGCCATGGAGAAATGGGAGCCTTGCTACACTGATGGGCGGGATGTAAATTGCCAACAGCCACTCTGGAGAAGTGTACGGTGTGTCCTAAAACATCTAAAAAACACAGCTTAGAGAGCATAGGGCACTTCCAATCATGGGGGTATAAATTGGGAAAATGAAAAATCAGCAAGACACAAGCACCCCAAAGTTTAGGGCTGCTCTGTTGACAAGGACCTCCACTTCATTCCACCTTCAATATCCCAGGAAAGAGAAAAATGGATAAAGAAGTTGTGGTCCTTATGTACAATGGAATATCACTCAGCCATGAAATCAATGTCATAAGGCTAGTAGCAGCATGATGAGTGGATTTAGGTACGACGATTCTAAGTGAAATAAGTCACACAGAAAAGGACACTTCTCATAAGGTATCACTTATAGAGGGAATGTAAAAACCGTTACACTTGAACTGAATTACAAAACAGAACAGAGTCACACAGGCAGAAAACACACTATGGCTGCTTAACGGGAAAGGTGAGGTGGGGTGATACATAAAACAAGGGTTTCAAATTAGCTCAGATACCGTTCCATAAACCCAATATGTAATAGACAAGACCTACTCCTTGCTCAGAGAACTGGACTCAACACGCCCTATTCACCGCACAAGAATATATCTGACTAGTAATAATCTTAAAACCTATGTATTGATATCTCTGTTAGTGTGTCAAGTGGGTGTAAAGCGGCATAAACACAGCAGTGAAAAGCAGCTAAACCCCATTATAAAAATAAATTACTTTTACAAACCCATGAAACAAAGACAGTGAAAGAGAGAAATTCTTACACAATGCGTTCAGGGGCTGTGATGCAACCTGGATTGACCATATCTAGACCCACAGCTGATTGAGACATAAGGGTGGATACTCTTGGGGCTGAGAGGTTTGGTGAGGTTGGGTGAGCAAACGCAGACCCTTTAAAGTAATACTGCGTGGTACCCATCGCATGGGTCCCAAATCTCCAGGTTCAAGGGCATCTTCCTACATCGAAAACATGCATGAGAAAACAAAAAAGATGGTACACCATGTGATGGGGAAAGGTTTCTAAAACGCACCTCATTTCTCTTCTCCTTGTGCCCGGGGTCGCCATTCCAGCCGCTTTCCTAGCAATCTCCCTACTTGGAGCATCAGCACCTTTAACCTCCTGTTCCGTACAGGTTGCAATTTGTCCTGAGGATAAACGGGAAGACGGGGAACCAGTGATAGACTAGCTCTTCTTGTTGGGACAGGCACAGGTCACTCTATTTTCCCATCAGGAAGAAGAATTAACCACAGGCTCATCATCCCCCCAGAACCAGAACAGGGCCTGAAGCCATCCAGGGCTTTTGCGGCCAGCTCCCAAAAAAGCGAGTTGTAAAATGGAGCTTCAGGGCACTGCATTTCACAAACCTGCAGAGTTATAAATGATAACTCTCGTCCACAAATATATTGAGGGAAGGCAAAGAAGAGGATTTGAAATCAAGGCAGAATTGCAGGAAACAGATTTCAGGAGGTAGATTCGAATCGCCTTTAAAGCACATGAAAAGCGGCAAAACGTTGACAATGATGCCCTTGGCCAAAAAGGGCGTATGCGTTTTTTCCTGAATATATTCAGGAAAAAACGCATACGCCCTTTTTGGCCAACCAAGCAACCTGGAAAGGCAAATCAGGGCTACAAAGAAGACTCGCTACCCATCGGTCAAAAGGGCCATGCTGAAAAAAGTCTCAAAACCAGAAATGCAGGACAGGCCATGGAGAAATGGGAGCCTTGCTACACTGATGGGCGGGATGTAAATTGCCAACAGCCACTCTGGAGAAGTGTACGGTGTGTCCTGAAACATCTAAAAAACACAGCTTAGAGAGCATAGGGCACTTCCACTCATGGGGGTATAAATTGGGAAAATGAAAAATCAGCAAGACACAAGCACCCCAAAGTTTAGGGCTGCTCTGTTGACAAGGACCTCCACTTCATTCCACCTTCAATATCCCAGGAAAGAGAAAAATGGATAAAGAAGTTGTGGTCCTTATGTGCAATGGAATATCACTCAGCCATGAAATCAATGTCATAAGGCTAGTAGCAGCATGATGAGTGGATTTAGGTACGACGATTCTAAGTGAAATAAGTCACACAGAAAAGGACACTTCTCATAAGGTATCACTTATAGAGGGAATGTCAAAACCGTTACACTTGAACTGAATTACAAAACAGAGCAGAGTCACACATGCAGAAAACACACTATGGCTGCTTAACGGGAAAGGTGAGGTGGGGTGATACATAAAACAAGGGTTTCAAATTAGCTCAGATACCGTTCCATAAACCCAATATGTAATAGACAAGACCTACTCCTTGCTCAGAGAACTGGACTCAACACGCCCTACTCACCGCACAAGAATATATCTGACTAGTAAAAATCTTAAAACCTATGTATTGATATCTCTCTGTTAGTGTGTCAAGTGGGTGTAAAGCGGCATAAACACAGCAGTGAAAAGCAGCTAAACCCCATTATAAAAATAAATTACTTTTACAAACCCATGAAACAAAGACAGTGAAAGAGAGAGAAATTCTTACACAATGCGTTCAGGGGCTGTGATGCAACCTGGATTGACCATATCTAGACCCACAGCTGGATGAGACATAAGGGTGGACACTCTTGGGGCTGAGAGGTTTGGTGAGGTTGGGTGAGCAAACGCAGACCCTTTAAAGTAATACTGCGTGGTACCCATCGCATGGGTCCCAAATCTCCAGGTTCAAGGGCATCTTCCTACATCGAAAACATGCATGAGAAAACAAAAAGATGGTACACCATGTGATGGGGAAAGGTTTCTAAAACGCACCTCATTTCTCTTCTCCTTGTGCCCGGGGTCGCCATTCCAGCTGCTTTCCTAGCAATCTCCCTACTTGGAGCATCAGCACCTTTAACCTCCTGTTCCGTACAGGTTGCAATTTGTACTGAGGATGAACGGGAAGACGAGGAACCAGTGATAGACTAGCTCTTGTTGTTGGGACAGGCACAGGTCACTCTATTTTCCCATCAGGAAGAAGAATTAACCACAGGCTCATCATCCCCCCAGAACCAGAACAGGGCCTGAAGCCATCCAGGGCTTTTGCGGCCAGCTCCCAAAAAAGCGAGTTGTAAAATGGAGCTTCAGGGCACTGCAATTCACAAACCTGCAGAGTTATAAATGATAACTCTCGTCCACAAATATATTGAGGGAAGGCAAAGAAGAGGATTTGAAATCAAGGCAGAATTGCAGGAAACAGATTTCAGGAGGTAGATTCGAATCGCCTTTAAAGCACATGAAAAGCGGCAAAACGTTGACAATGATGCCCTTGGCCAAAAAGGGCGTATGCGTTTTTTCCTGAATATATTCAGGAAAAAACGCATACGCCCTTTTTGGCCAACCAAGCAACCTGGAAAGGCAAATCAGCGCTACAAAGAAGACGCGCTACCCATCGGTCAAAAGGGCCATGCTGAAAAAAGTCTCAAAACCAGAAATGCAGGACAGGCCATGGAGAAATGGGAGCCTTGCTACACTGATGGGCGGGATGTAAATTGCCAACAGCCACTCTGGAGAAGTGTACGGTGTGTCCTGAAACATCTAAAAAACACAGCTTAGAGAGCATAGGGCACTTCCACTCATGGGGGTATAAATTGGGAAAATGAAAAATCAGCAAGACACAAGCACCCCAAAGTTTAGGGCTGCTCTGTTGACAAGGACCTCCACTTCATTCCACCTTCAATATCCCAGGAAAGAGAAAAATGGATAAAGAAGTTGTGGTCCTTATGTGCAATGGAATATCACTCAGCCATGAAATCAATGTCATAAGGCTAGTAGCAGCATGATGAGTGGATTTAGGTACGACGATTCTAAGTGAAATAAGTCACACAGAAAAGGACACTTCTCATAAGGTATCACTTATAGAGGGAATGTAAAAACCGTTACACTTGAACTGAATTACAAAACAGAGCAGAGTCACACATGCAGAAAACACACTATGGCTGCTTAACGGGAAAGGTGAGGTGGGGTGATACATAAAACAAGGGTTTCAAATTAGCTCAGATACCGTTCCATAAACCCAATATGTAATAGACAAGACCTACTCCTTGCTCAGAGAACTGGACTCAACACGCCCTATTCACCGCACAAGAATATATCTGACTAGTAATAATCTTAAAACCTATGTATTGATATCTCTGTTAGTGTGTCAAGTGGGTGTAAAGCGGCATAAACACAGCAGTGAAAAGCAGCTAAACCCCATTATAAAAATAAATTACTTTTACAAACCCATGAAACAAAGACAGTGAAAGAGAGAAATTCTTACACAATGCGTTCAGGGGCTGTGATGCAACCTGGATTGACCATATCTAGACCCACAGCTGATTGAGACATAAGGGTGGACACTCTTGGGGCTGAGAGGTTTGGTGAGGTTGGGTGAGCAAACGCAGACCCTTTAAAGTAATACTGCGTGGTACCCATCGCATGGGTCCCAAATCTCCAGGTTCAAGGGCATCTTCCTACATCGAAAACATGCATGAGAAAACAAAAAAGATGGTACACCATGTGATGGGGAAAGGTTTCTAAAACGCACCTCATTTCTCTTCTCCTTGTGCCCGGGGTCGCCATTCCAGCCGCTTTCCTAGCAATCTCCCTAATTGGAGCATCAGCACCTTTAACCTCCTGTTCCGTACAGGTTGCAATTTGTCCTGAGGATAAACGGGAAGACGGGGAACCAGTGATAGACTAGCTCTTCTTGTTGGGACAGGCACAGGTCACTCTATTTTCCCATCAGGAAGAAGAATTAACCACAGGCTCATCATCCCCCCAGAACCAGAACAGGGCCTGAAGCCATCCAGGGCTTTTGCGGCCAGCTCCCAAAAAAGCGAGTTGTAAAATGGAGCTTCAGGGCACTGCATTTCACAAACCTGCAGAGTTATAAATGATAACTCTCGTCCACAAATATATTGAGGGAAGGCAAAGAAGAGGATTTGAAATCAAGGCAGAATTGCAGGAAACAGATTTCAGGAGGTAGATTCGAATCGCCTTTAAAGCACATGAAAAGCGGCAAAACGTTGACAATGATGCCCTTGGCCAAAAAGGGCGTATGCGTTTTTTCCTGAATATATTCAGGAAAAAACGCATACGCCCTTTTTGGCCAACCAAGCAACCTGGAAAGGCAAATCAGGGCTACAAAGAAGACTCGCTACCCATCGGTCAAAAGGGCCATGCTGAAAAAAGTCTCAAAACCAGAAATGCAGGACAGGCCATGGAGAAATGGGAGCCTTGCTACACTGATGGGCGGGATGTAAATTGCCAACAGCCACTCTGGAGAAGTGTACGGTGTGTCCTGAAACATCTAAAAAACACAGCTTAGAGAGCATAGGGCACTTCCACTCATGGGGGTATAAATTGGGAAAATGAAAAATCAGCAAGACACAAGCACCCCAAAGTTTAGGGCTGCTCTGTTGACAAGGACCTCCACTTCATTCCACCTTCAATATCCCAGGAAAGAGAAAAATGGATAAAGAAGTTGTGGTCCTTATGTGCAATGGAATATCACTCAGCCATGAAATCAATGTCATAAGGCTAGTAGCAGCATGATGAGTGGATTTAGGTACGACGATTCTAAGTGAAATAAGTCACACAGAAAAGGACACTTCTCATAAGGTATCACTTATAGAGGGAATGTCAAAACCGTTACACTTGAACTGAATTACAAAACAGAGCAGAGTCACACATGCAGAAAACACACTATGGCTGCTTAACGGGAAAGGTGAGGTGGGGTGATACATAAAACAAGGGTTTCAAATTAGCTCAGATACCGTTCCATAAACCCAATATGTAATAGACAAGACCTACTCCTTGCTCAGAGAACTGGACTCAACACGCCCTACTCACCGCACAAGAATATATCTGACTAGTAAAAATCTTAAAACCTATGTATTGATATCTCTCTGTTAGTGTGTCAAGTGGGTGTAAAGCGGCATAAACACAGCAGTGAAAAGCAGCTAAAACCCATTATAAAAATAAATTACTTTTACAAACCCATGAAACAAAGACAGTGAAAGAGAGAGAAATTCTTACACAATGCGTTCAGGGGCTGTGATGCAACCTGGATTGACCATATCTAGACCCACAGCTGGATGAGACATAAGGGTGGACACTCTTGGGGCTGAGAGGTTTGGTGAGGTTGGGTGAGCAAACGCAGACCCTTTAAAGTAATACTGCGTGGTACCCATCGCATGGGTCCCAAATCTCCAGGTTCAAGGGCATCTTCCTACATCGAAAACATGCATGAGAAAACAAAAAGATGGTACACCATGTGATGGGGAAAGGTTTCTAAAACGCACCTCATTTCTCTTCTCCTTGTGCCCGGGGTCGCCATTCCAGCTGCTTTCCTAGCAATCTCCCTACTTGGAGCATCAGCACCTTTAACCTCCTGTTCCGTACAGGTTGCAATTTGTACTGAGGATGAACGGGAAGACGAGGAACCAGTGATAGACTAGCTCTTGTTGTTGGGACAGGCACAGGTCACTCTATTTTCCCATCAGGAAGAAGAATTAACCACAGGCTCATCATCCCCCCAGAACCAGAACAGGGCCTGAAGCCATCCAGGGCTTTTGCGGCCAGCTCCCAAAAAAGCGAGTTGTAAAATGGAGCTTCAGGGCACTGCAATTCACAAACCTGCAGAGTTATAAATGATAACTCTCGTCCACAAATATATTGAGGGAAGGCAAAGAAGAGGATTTGAAATCAAGGCAGAATTGCAGGAAACAGATTTCAGGAGGTAGATTCGAATCGCCTTTAAAGCACATGAAAAGCGGCAAAACGTTGACAATGATGCCCTTGGCCAAAAAGGGCGTATGCGTTTTTTCCTGAATATATTCAGGAAAAAACGCATACGCCCTTTTTGGCCAACCAAGCAACCTGGAAAGGCAAATCAGCGCTACAAAGAAGACGCGCTACCCATCGGTCAAAAGGGCCATGCTGAAAAAAGTCTCAAAACCAGAAATGCAGGACAGGCCATGGAGAAATGGGAGCCTTGCTACACTGATGGGCGGGATGTAAATTGCCAACAGCCACTCTGGAGAAGTGTACGGTGTGTCCTGAAACATCTAAAAAACACAGCTTAGAGAGCATAGGGCACTTCCACTCATGGGGGTATAAATTGGGAAAATGAAAAATCAGCAAGACACAAGCACCCCAAAGTTTAGGGCTGCTCTGTTGACAAGGACCTCCACTTCATTCCACCTTCAATATCCCAGGAAAGAGAAAAATGGATAAAGAAGTTGTGGTCCTTATGTGCAATGGAATATCACTCAGCCATGAAATCAATGTCATAAGGCTAGTAGCAGCATGATGAGTGGATTTAGGTACGACGATTCTAAGTGAAATAAGTCACACAGAAAAGGACACTTCTCATAAGGTATCACTTATAGAGGGAATGTAAAAACCGTTACACTTGAACTGAATTACAAAACAGAGCAGAGTCACACATGCAGAAAACACACTATGGCTGCTTAACGGGAAAGGTGAGGTGGGGTGATACATAAAACAAGGGTTTCAAATTAGCTCAGATACCGTTCCATAAACCCAATATGTAATAGACAAGACCTACTCCTTGCTCAGAGAACTGGACTCAACACGCCCTATTCACCGCACAAGAATATATCTGACTAGTAAAAATCTTAAAACCTATGTATTGATATCTCTCTGTTAGTGTGTCAAGTGGGTGTAAAGCGGCATAAACACAGCAGTGAAAAGCAGCTAAAACCCATTATAAAAATAAATTACTTTTACAAACCCATGAAACAAAGACAGTGAAAGAGAGAGAAATTCTTACACAATGCGTTCAGGGGCTGTGATGCAACCTGGATTGACCATATCTAGACCCACAGCTGGATGAGACATAAGGGTGGACACTCTTGGGGCTGAGAGGTTTGGTGAGGTTGGGTGAGCAAACGCAGACCCTTTAAAGTAATACTGCGTGGTACCCATCGCATGGGTCCCAAATCTCCAGGTTCAAGGGCATCTTCCTACATCGAAAACATGCATGAGAAAACAAAAAGATGGTACACCATGTGATGGGGAAAGGTTTCTAAAACGCACCTCATTTCTCTTCTCCTTGTGCCCGGGGTCGCCATTCCAGCTGCTTTCCTAGCAATCTCCCTACTTGGAGCATCAGCACCTTTAACCTCCTGTTCCGTACAGGTTGCAATTTGTACTGAGGATGAACGGGAAGACGAGGAACCAGTGATAGACTAGCTCTTCTTGTTGGGACAGGCACAGGTCACTCTATTTTCCCATCAGGAAGAAGAATTAACCACAGGCTCATCATCCCCCCAGAACCAGAACAGGGCCTGAAGCCATCCAGGGCTTTTGCGGCCAGCTCCCAAAAAAGCGAGTTGTAAAATGGAGCTTCAGGGCACTGAAATTCACAAACCTGCAAAGTCATAAATGATAACTCTCGTCCACAAATATATTGAGGGAAGGCAAAGAAGAGGATTTGAAATCAAGGCAGAATTGCAGGAAACAGATTTCAGGAGGTAGATTCGAATCGCCTTTAAAGCACATGAAAAGCGGCAAAACGTTGGCAATGATGCCCTTGGCCAAAAAGGGCGTATCCTGTTTTTCCTGAATATATTCAGGAAAAAACGCATACGCCCTTTTTGGCCAACCAAGCAACCTGGAAAGGCAAATCAGCGCTACAAAGAAGACGCGCTACCCATCGGTCAAAAGGGCCATGCTGAAAAAAGTCTCAAAACCAGAAATGCAGGACAGGCCATGGAGAAATGGGAGCCTTGCTACACTGATGGGCGGGATGTAAATTGCCAACAGCCACTCTGGAGAAGTGTACGGTGTGTCCTGAAACATCTAAAAGACACAGCTTAGAGAGCATAGGGCACTTCCACTCATGGGGGTATAAATTGGGAAAATGAAAAATCAGCAAGACACAAGCACCCCAAAGTTTAGGGCTGCTCTGTTGACAAGGACCTCCACTTCATTCCACCTTCAATATCCCAGGAAAGAGAAAAATGGATAAAGAAGTTGTGGTCCTTATGTACAATGGAATATCACTCAGCCATGAAATCAATGTCATAAGGCTAGTAGCAGCATGATGAGTGGATTTAGGTACGACGATTCTAAGTGAAATAAGTCACACAGAAAAGGACACTTCTCATAAGGTATCACTTATAGAGGGAATGTCAAAACCGTTACACTTGAACTGAATTACAAAACAGAACAGAGTCACACATGCAGAAAACACACTATGGCTGCTTAACGGGAAAGGTGAGGTGGGGTGATACATAAAACAAGGGTTTCAAATTAGCTCAGATACCGTTCCATAAACCCAATATATAATAGACAAGACCTACTCCTTGCTCAGAGAACTGGACTCAACACGCCCTATTCACCGCACAAGAATATATCTGACTAGTAATAATCTTAAAACCTATGTATTGATATCTCTCTGTTAGTGTGTCAAGTGGGTGTAAAGCGGCATAAACACAGCAGTGAAAAGCAGCTAAACCCCATTATAAAAATAAATTACTTTTACAAACCCATGAAACAAAGACAGTGAAAGAGAGAAATTCTTACACAATGCGTTCAGGGGCTGTGATGCAACCTGGATTGACCATATCTAGACCCACAGCTGATTGAGACATAAGGGTGGACACTCTTGGGGCTGAGAGGTTTGGTGAGGTTGGGTGAGCAAACGCAGACCCTTTAAAGTAATACTGCGTGGTACCCATCGCATGGGTCCCAAATCTCCAGGTTCAAGGGCATCTTCCTACATCGAAAACATGCATGAGAAAACAAAAAAGATGGTACACCATGTGATGGGGAAAGGTTTCTAAAACGCACCTCATTTCTCTTCTCCTTGTGCCCGGGGTCACCATTCCAGCCGCTTTCCTAGCAATCTCCCTACTTGGAGCATCAGCACCTTTAACCTCCTGTTCCGTACAGGTTGCAATTTGTCCTGAGGATGAACGGGAAGACGGGGAACCAGTGAGAGACTAGCTCTTGTTGTTGGGACAGGCACAGGTCACTCTATTCTCCCATCAGGAAGAAGAATTAACCACAGGCTCATCATCCCCCCCGGAACCAGAACAGGGCCTGAAGCCATCCAGTGCTTTTGCGGCCAGCTCCCAAAAAAGCGAGTTGTAAAATGGAGCTTCAGGGCACTGCAATTCACAAACCTGCAGAGTTATAAATGATAACTCTCGTCCACAAATATATTGAGGGAAAGCAAAGAAGAGGATTTGAAATCAAGGCAGAATTGCAGGAAACAGATTTCAGGAGGTAGATTCGAATCGCCTTTAAAGCACATGAAAAGTGGCAAAACGTTGACAATGATGCCCTTGGCCAAAAAGGGCGTATGCGTTTTTTCCTGAATATATTCAGGAAAAAACGCATACGCCCTTTTTGGCCAACCAAGCCACCTGGAAAGGCAAATCAGGGCTACAAAGAAGACTCGCTACCCATCGGTCAAAAGGGCCATGCTGAAAAAAGTCTCAAAACCAGAAATGCAGGACAGGCCATGGAGAAATGGGAGCCTTGCTACACTGATGGGCGGGATGTAAATTGCCAACAGCCACTCTGGAGAAGTGTACGGTGTGTCCTGAAACATCTAAAAAACACAGCTTAGAGAGCATAGGGCACTTCCACTCATGGGGGTATAAATTGGGAAAATGAAAAATCAGCAAGACACAAGCACCCCAAAGTTTAGGGCTGCTCTGTTGACAAGGACCTCCACTTCATTCCACCTTCAATATCCCAGGAAAGAGAAAAATGGATAAAGAAGTTGTGGTCCTTATGTGCAATGGAATATCACTCAGCCATGAAATCAATGTCATAAGGCTAGTAGCAGCATGATGAGTGGATTTAGGTACGACGATTCTAAGTGAAATAAGTCACACAGAAAAGGACACTTCTCATAAGGTATCACTTATAGAGGGAATGTAAAAACCGTTACACTTGAACTGAATTACAAAACAGAGCAGAGTCACACATGCAGAAAACACACTATGGCTGCTTAACGGGAAAGGTGAGGTGGGGTGATACATAAAACAAGGGTTTCAAATTAGCTCAGATACCGTTCCATAAACCCAATATGTAATAGACAAGACCTACTCCTTGCTCAGAGAACTGGACTCAACACGCCCTATTCACCGCACAAGAATATATCTGACTAGTAAAAATCTTAAAACCTATGTATTGATATCTCTCTGTTAGTGTGTCAAGTGGGTGTAAAGCGGCATAAACACAGCAGTGAAAAGCAGCTAAAACCCATTATAAAAATAAATTACTTTTACAAACCCATGAAACAAAGACAGTGAAAGAGAGAGAAATTCTTACACAATGCGTTCAGGGGCTGTGATGCAACCTGGATTGACCATATCTAGACCCACAGCTGGATGAGACATAAGGGTGGACACTCTTGGGGCTGAGAGGTTTGGTGAGGTTGGGTGAGCAAACGCAGACCCTTTAAAGTAATACTGCGTGGTACCCATCGCATGGGTCCCAAATCTCCAGGTTCAAGGGCATCTTCCTACATCGAAAACATGCATGAGAAAACAAAAAGATGGTACACCATGTGATGGGGAAAGGTTTCTAAAACGCACCTCATTTCTCTTCTCCTTGTGCCCGGGGTCGCCATTCCAGCTGCTTTCCTAGCAATCTCCCTACTTGGAGCATCAGCACCTTTAACCTCCTGTTCCGTACAGGTTGCAATTTGTACTGAGGATGAACGGGAAGACGAGGAACCAGTGATAGACTAGCTCTTCTTGTTGGGACAGGCACAGGTCACTCTATTTTCCCATCAGGAAGAAGAATTAACCACAGGCTCATCATCCCCCCAGAACCAGAACAGGGCCTGAAGCCATCCAGGGCTTTTGCGGCCAGCTCCCAAAAAAGCGAGTTGTAAAATGGAGCTTCAGGGCACTGAAATTCACAAACCTGCAAAGTCATAAATGATAACTCTCGTCCACAAATATATTGAGGGAAGGCAAAGAAGAGGATTTGAAATCAAGGCAGAATTGCAGGAAACAGATTTCAGGAGGTAGATTCGAATCGCCTTTAAAGCACATGAAAAGCGGCAAAACGTTGACAATGATGCCCTTGGCCAAAAAGGGCGTATCCTGTTTTTCCTGAATATATTCAGGAAAAAACGCATACGCCCTTTTTGGCCAACCAAGCAACCTGGAAAGGCAAATCAGCGCTACAAAGAAGACGCGCTACCCATCGGTCAAAAGGGCCATGCTGAAAAAAGTCTCAAAACCAGAAATGCAGGACAGGCCATGGAGAAATGGGAGCCTTGCTACACTGATGGGCGGGATGTAAATTGCCAACAGCCACTCTGGAGAAGTGTACGGTGTGTCCTGAAACATCTAAAAGACACAGCTTAGAGAGCATAGGGCACTTCCACTCATGGGGGTATAAATTGGGAAAATGAAAAATCAGCAAGACACAAGCACCCCAAAGTTTAGGGCTGCTCTGTTGACAAGGACCTCCACTTCATTCCACCTTCAATATCCCAGGAAAGAGAAAAATGGATAAAGAAGTTGTGGTCCTTATGTACAATGGAATATCACTCAGCCATGAAATCAATGTCATAAGGCTAGTAGCAGCATGATGAGTGGATTTAGGTACGACGATTCTAAGTGAAATAAGTCACACAGAAAAGGACACTTCTCATAAGGTATCACTTATAGAGGGAATGTCAAAACCGTTACACTTGAACTGAATTACAAAACAGAACAGAGTCACACATGCAGAAAACACACTATGGCTGCTTAACGGGAAAGGTGAGGTGGGGTGATACATAAAACAAGGGTTTCAAATTAGCTCAGATACCGTTCCATAAACCCAATATATAATAGACAAGACCTACTCCTTGCTCAGAGAACTGGACTCAACACGCCCTATTCACCGCACAAGAATATATCTGACTAGTAATAATCTTAAAACCTATGTATTGATATCTCTCTGTTAGTGTGTCAAGTGGGTGTAAAGCGGCATAAACACAGCAGTGAAAAGCAGCTAAACCCCATTATAAAAATAAATTACTTTTACAAACCCATGAAACAAAGACAGTGAAAGAGAGAAATTCTTACACAATGCGTTCAGGGGCTGTGATGCAACCTGGATTGACCATATCTAGACCCACAGCTGATTGAGACATAAGGGTGGACACTCTTGGGGCTGAGAGGTTTGGTGAGGTTGGGTGAGCAAACGCAGACCCTTTAAAGTAATACTGCGTGGTACCCATCGCATGGGTCCCAAATCTCCAGGTTCAAGGGCATCTTCCTACATCGAAAACATGCATGAGAAAACAAAAAAGATGGTACACCATGTGATGGGGAAAGGTTTCTAAAACGCACCTCATTTCTCTTCTCCTTGTGCCCGGGGTCACCATTCCAGCCGCTTTCCTAGCAATCTCCCTACTTGGAGCATCAGCACCTTTAACCTCCTGTTCCGTACAGGTTGCAATTTGTCCTGAGGATGAACGGGAAGACGGGGAACCAGTGAGAGACTAGCTCTTGTTGTTGGGACAGGCACAGGTCACTCTATTCTCCAATCAGGAAGAAGAATTAACCACAGGCTCATCATCCCCCCCGGAACCAGAACAGGGCCTGAAGCCATCCAGTGCTTTTGCGGCCAGCTCCCAAAAAAGCGAGTTGTAAAATGGAGCTTCAGGGCACTGCAATTCACAAACCTGCAGAGTTATAAATGATAACTCTCGTCCACAAATATATTGAGGGAAAGCAAAGAAGAGGATTTGAAATCAAGGCAGAATTGCAGGAAACAGATTTCAGGAGGTAGATTCGAATCGCCTTTAAAGCACATGAAAAGTGGCAAAACGTTGACAATGATGCCCTTGGCCAAAAAGGGCGTATGCGTTTTTTCCTGAATATATTCAGGAAAAAACGCATACGCCCTTTTTGGCCAACCAAGCCACCTGGAAAGGCAAATCAGGGCTACAAAGAAGACTCGCTACCCATCGGTCAAAAGGGCCATGCTGAAAAAAGTCTCAAAACCAGAAATGCAGGACAGGCCATGGAGAAATGGGAGCCTTGCTACACTGATGGGCGGGATGTAAATTGCCAACAGCCACTCTGGAGAAGTGTACGGTGTGTCCTGAAACATCTAAAAAACACAGCTTAGAGAGCATAGGGCACTTCCACTCATGGGGGTATAAATTGGGAAAATGAAAAATCAGCAAGACACAAGCACCCCAAAGTTTAGGGCTGCTCTGTTGACAAGGACCTCCACTTCATTCCACCTTCAATATCCCAGGAAAGAGAAAAATGGATAAAGAAGTTGTGGTCCTTATGTGCAATGGAATATCACTCAGCCATGAAATCAATGTCATAAGGCTAGTAGCAGCATGATGAGTGGATTTAGGTACGACGATTCTAAGTGAAATAAGTCACACAGAAAAGGACACTTCTCATAAGGTATCACTTATAGAGGGAATGTAAAAACCGTTACACTTGAACTGAATTACAAAACAGAGCAGAGTCACACATGCAGAAAACACACTATGGCTGCTTAACGGGAAAGGTGAGGTGGGGTGATACATAAAACAAGGGTTTCAAATTAGCTCAGATACCGTTCCATAAACCCAATATGTAATACACAAGACCTACTCCTTGCTCAGAGAACTGGACTCAACACGCCCTATTCACCGCACAAGAATATATCTGACTAGTAATAATCTTAAAACCTATGTATTGATATCTCTCTGTTAGTGTGTCAAGTGGGTGTAAAGTGGCATAAACACAGCAGTGAAAAGCAGCTAAACCCCATTATAAAAATAAATTACTTTTACAAACCCATGAAACAAAGACAGTGAAAGAGAGAGAAATTCTTACACAATGCGTTCAGGGGCTGTGATGCAACCTGGATTGACCATATCTAGACCCACAGCTGGATGAGACATAAGGGTGGACACTCTTGGGGCTGAGAGGTTTGGTGAGGTTGGGTGAGCAAACGCAGACCCTTTAAAGTAATACTGCGTGGTACCCATCGCATGGGTCCCAAATCTCCAGGTTCAAGGGCATCTTCCTACATCGAAAACATGCATGAGAAAACAAAAAGATGGTACACCATGTGATGGGGAAAGGTTTCTAAAACGCACCTCATTTCTCTTCTCCTTGTGCCCGGGGTCGCCATTCCAGCTGCTTTCCTAGCAATCTCCCTACTTGGAGCATCAGCACCTTTAACCTCCTGTTCCGTACAGGTTGCAATTTGTCCTGAGGATGAACGGGAAGACGGGGAACCAGTGATAGACTAGCTCTTCTTTTTGGGACAGGCACAGGTCACTCTATTTTCCCATCAGGAAGAAGAATTAACCACAGGCTCATCATCCCCCCAGAACCAGAACAGGGCCTGAAGCCATCCAGGGCTTTTGCGGCCAGCTCCCAAAAAAGCGAGTTGTAAAATGGAGCTTCAGGGCACTGCAATTCACAGACCTGCAGAGTTATAAATGATAACTCTCGTCCACAAATATATTGAGGGAAGGCAAAGAAGAGGATTTGAAATCAAGGCAGAATTGCAGGAAACAAATTTCAGGAGGTAGATTCGAATCGCCTTTAAAGCACATGAAAAGCGGCAAAACGTTGACAATGATGCCCTTGGCCAAAAAGGGCGTATGCGTTTTTTCCTGAATATATTCAGGAAAAAACGCATACGCCCTTTTTGGCCATCCAAGCAACCTGGAAAGGCAAATCAGCGCTACAAAGAAGACTCGCTACCCATCGGTCAAAAGGGCCATGCTGAAAAAAGTCTCAAAACCAGAAATGCAGGACAGGCCATGGAGAAATGGGAGCCTTGCTACACTGATGGGCGGGATGTAAATTGCCAACAGCCACTCTGGAGAAGTGTACGGTGTGTCCTGAAACATCTAAAAGACACAGCTTAGAGAGCATAGGGCACTTCCAATCATGGGGGTATAAATTGGGAAAATGAAAAATCAGCAAGACACAAGCACCCCAAAGTTTAGGGCTGCTCTGTTGACAAGGACCTCCACTTCATTCCACCTTCAATATCCCAGGAAAGAGAAAAATGGATAAAGAAGTTGTGGTCCTTATGTACAATGGAATATCACTCAGCCATGAAATCAATGTCATAAGGCTAGTAGCAGCATGATGAGTGGATTTAGGTACGACGATTCTAAGTGAAATAAGTCACACAGAAAAGGACACTTCTCATAAGGTATCACTTATAGAGGGAATGTAAAAACCGTTACACTTGAACTGAATTACAAAACAGAACAGAGTCACACAGGCAGAAAACACACTATGGCTGCTTAACGGGAAAGGTGAGGTGGGGTGATACATAAAACAAGGGTTTCAAATTAGCTCAGATACCGTTCCATAAACCCAATATGTAATAGACAAGACCTACTCCTTGCTCAGAGAACTGGACTCAACACGCCCTATTCACTGCACAAGAATATATCTGACTAGTAATAATCTTAAAACCTATGTATTGATATCTCTCTGTTAGTGTGTCAAGTGGGTGTAAAGCGGCATAAACACAGCAGTGAAAAGCAGCTAAACCCCATTATAAAAATAAATTACTTCGAAAAACCCATGAAACAAAGACAGTAAAAGAGAGAAATTCTTACACAATGCGTTCAGGGGCTGTGATGCAACCTGGATTGACCATATCTAGACCCACAGCTGATTGAGACATAAGGCTGGACACTCTTGGGGCTGAGAGGTTTGGTGAGGTTGGGTGAGCAAACGCAGACGCTTTAAAGTAATACTGCGTGGTACCCATCGCATGGGTCCCAAATCTCCAGGTTCAAGGGCATCTTCCTACATCGAAAACATGCATGAGAAAACAAAAAAGATGGTACACCATGTGATGTGGAAAGGTTTCTAAAACGCACCTCATTTCTCTTCTCCTTGTGCCCGGGGTCGCCATTCCAGCCGCTTTCCTAGCAATCTCCCTACTTGGAGCATCAGCACCTTTAACCTCCTGTTCCGTACAGGTTGCAATTTGTCCTGAGGATGAACGGGAAGACGGGGAACCAGTGAGAGACTAGCTCTTGTTGTTGGGACAGGCACAGGTCACTCTATTCTCCCATCAGGAAGAAGAATTAACCACAGGCTCATCATCCCCCCCGGAACCAGAACAGGGCCTGAAGCCATCCAGGGCTTTTGCGGCCAGCTCCCAAAAAAGCGAGTTGTAAAATGGAGCTTCAGGGCACTGCAATTCACAAACTTGCAGAGTTATAAATGATAACTCTCGTCCACAAATATATTGAGGGAAAGCAAAGAAGAGGATTTGAAATCAAGGCAGAATTGCAGGAAACAGATTTCAGGAGGTAGATTCGAATCGCCTTTAAAGCACATGAAAAGCGGCAAAACGTTGACAATGATGCCCTTGGCCAAAAAGGGCGTATGCGTTTTTTCCTGAATATATTCAGGAAAAAACGCATACGCCCTTTTTGGCCAACCAAGCCACCTGGAAAGGCAAATCAGGGCTACAAAGAAGACTCGCTACCCATCGGTCAAAAGGGCCATGCTGAAAAAAGTCTCAAAACCAGAAATGCAGGACAGGCCATGGAGAAATGGGAGCCTTGCTACACTGATGGGCGGGATGTAAATTGCCAACAGCCACTCTGGAGAAGTGTACGGTGTGTCCTGAAACATCTAAAAAACACAGCTTAGAGAGCATAGGGCACTTCCAATCATGGGGGTATAAATTGGGAAAATGAAAAATCAGCAAGACACAAGCACCCCAAAGTTTAGGGCTGCTCTGTTGACAAGGACCTCCACTTCATTCCACCTTCAATATCCCAGGAAAGAGAAAAATGGATAAAGAAGTTGTGGTCCTTATGTGCAATGGAATATCACTCAGCCATGAAATCAATGTCATAAGGCTAGTAGCAGCATGATGAGTGGATTTAGGTACGACGATTCTAAGTGAAATAAGTCACACAGAAAAGGACACTTCTCATAAGGTATCACTTATAGAGGGAATGTAAAAACCGTTACACTTGAACTGAATTACAAAACAGAGCAGAGTCACACATGCAGAAAACACACTATGGCTGCTTAACGGGAAAGGTGAGGTGGGGTGATACATAAAACAAGGGTTTCAAATTAGCTCAGATACCGTTCCATAAACCCAATATGTAATAGACAAGACCTACTCCTTGCTCAGAGAACTGGACTCAACACGCCCTATTCACCGCACAAGAATATATCTGACTAGTAATAATCTTAAAACCTATGTATTGATATCTCTGTTAGTGTGTCAAGTGGGTGTAAAGCGGCATAAACACAGCAGTGAAAAGCAGCTAAACCCCATTATAAAAATAAATTACTTTTACAAACCCATGAAACAAAGACAGTGAAAGAGAGAAATTCTTACACAATGCGTTCAGGGGCTGTGATGCAACCTGGATTGACCATATCTAGACCCACAGCTGATTGAGACATAAGGGTGGACACTCTTGGGGCTGAGAGGTTTGGTGAGGTTGGGTGAGCAAACGCAGACCCTTTAAAGTAATACTGCGTGGTACCCATCGCATGGGTCCCAAATCTCCAGGTTCAAGGGCATCTTCCTACATCGAAAACATGCATGAGAAAACAAAAAAGATGGTACACCATGTGATGGGGAAAGGTTTCTAAAACGCACCTCATTTCTCTTCTCCTTGTGCCCGGGGTCGCCATTCCAGCCGCTTTCCTAGCAATCTCCCTACTTGGAGCATCAGCACCTTTAACCTCCTGTTCCGTACAGGTTGCAATTTGTCCTGAGGATAAACGGGAAGACGGGGAACCAGTGATAGACTAGCTCTTCTTGTTGGGACAGGCACAGGTCACTCTATTTTCCCATCAGGAAGAAGAATTAACCACAGGCTCATCATCCCCCCAGAACCAGAACAGGGCCTGAAGCCATCCAGGGCTTTTGCGGCCAGCTCCCAAAAAAGCGAGTTGTAAAATGGAGCTTCAGGGCACTGCATTTCACAAACCTGCAGAGTTATAAATGATAACTCTCGTCCACAAATATATTGAGGGAAGGCAAAGAAGAGGATTTGAAATCAAGGCAGAATTGCAGGAAACAGATTTCAGGAGGTAGATTCGAATCGCCTTTAAAGCACATGAAAAGCGGCAAAACGTTGACAATGATGCCCTTGGCCAAAAAGGGCGTATGCGTTTTTTCCTGAATATATTCAGGAAAAAACGCATACGCCCTTTTTGGCCAACCAAGCCACCTGGAAAGGCAAATCAGGGCTACAAAGAAGACTCGCTACCCATCGGTCAAAAGGGCCATGCTGAAAAAAGTGTCAAAACCAGAAATGCAGGACAGGCCATGGAGAAATGGGAGCCTTGCTACACTGATGGGCGGGATGTAAATTGCCAACAGCCACTCTGGAGAAGTGTACGGTGTGTCCTGAAACATCTAAAAAACACAGCTTAGAGAGCATAGGGCACTTCCAATCATGGGGGTATAAATTGGGAAAATGAAAAATCAGCAAGACACAAGCACCCCAAAGTTTAGGGCTGCTCTGTTGACAAGGACCTCCACTTCATTCCACCTTCAATATCCCAGGAAAGAGAAAAATGGATAAAGAAGTTGTGGTCCTTATGTACAATGGAATATCACTCAGCCATGAAATCAATGTCATAAGGCTAGTAGCAGCATGATGAGTGGATTTAGGTACGACGATTCTAAGTGAAATAAGTCACACAGAAAAGGACACTTCTCATAAGGTATCACTTATAGAGGGAATGTAAAAACCGTTACACTTGAACTGAATTACAAAACAGAACAGAGTCACACAGGCAGAAAACACACTATGGCTGCTTAACGGGAAAGGTGAGGTGGGGTGATACATAAAACAAGGGTTTCAAATTAGCTCAGATACCGTTCCATAAACCCAATATGTAATAGACAAGACCTACTCCTTGCTCAGAGAACTGGACTCAACACGCCCTATTCACCGCACAAGAATATATCTGACTAGTAATAATCTTAAAACCTATGTATTGATATCTCTCTGTTAGTGTGTCAAGTGGGTGTAAAGCGGCATAAACACAGCAGTGAAAAGCAGCTAAACCCCATTATAAAAATAAATTACTTTTACAAACCCATGAAACAAAGACAGTGAAAGAGAGAAATTCTTACACAATGCGTTCAGGGGCTGTGATGCAACCTGGATTGACCATATCTAGACCCACAGCTGATTGAGACATAAGGGTGGACACTCTTGGGGCTGAGAGGTTTGGTGAGGTTGGGTGAGCAAACGCAGACCCTTTAAAGTAATACTGCGTGGTACCCATCGCATGGGTCCCAAATCTCCAGGTTCAAGGGCATCTTCCTACATCGAAAACATGCATGAGAAAACAAAAAAGATGGTACACCATGTGATGGGGAAAGGTTTCTAAAACGCACCTCATTTCTCTTCTCCTTGTGCCCGGGGTCGCCATTCCAGCCGCTTTCCTAGCAATCTCCCTACTTGGAGCATCAGCACCTTTAACCTCCTGTTCCGTACAGGTTGCAATTTGTCCTGAGGATGAACGGGAAGACGGGGAACCAGTGAGAGACTAGCTCTTGTTGTTGGGACAGGCACAGGTCACTCTATTCTCCCATCAGGAAGAAGAATTAACCACAGGCTCATCATCCCCCCAGAACCAGAACAGGGCCTGAAGCCATCCAGGGCTTTTGCGGCCAGCTCCCAAAAAAGCGAGTTGTAAAATGGAGCTTCAGGGCACTGCAATTCACAAACCTGCAGAGTTATAAATGATAACTCTCGTCCACAAATATATTGAGGGAAGGCAAAGAAGAGGATTTGAAATCAAGGCAGAATTGCAGGAAACAGATTTCAGGAGGTAGATTCGAATCGCCTTTAAAGCACATGAAAAGCGGCAAAACGTTGACAATGATGCCCTTGGCCAAAAAGGGCGTATGCGTTTTTTCCTGAATATATTCAGGAAAAAACGCATACGCCCTTTTTGGCCAACCAAGCAACCTGGAAAGGCAAATCAGGGCTACAAAGAAGACTCGCTACCCATCGGTCAAAAGGGCCATGCTGAAAAAAGTCTCAAAACCAGAAATGCAGGACAGGCCATGGAGAAATGGGAGCCTTGCTACACTGATGGGCGGGATGTAAATTGCCAACAGCCACTCTGGAGAAGTGTACGGTGTGACCTGAAACATCTAAAAAACACAGCTTAGAGAGCATAGGGCACTTCCAATCATGGGGGTATAAATTGGGAAAATGAAAAATCAGCAAGACACAAGCACCCCAAAGTTTAGGGCTGCTCTGTTGACAAGGACCTCCACTTCATTCCACCTTCAATATCCCAGGAAAGAGAAAAATGGATAAAGAAGTTGTGGTCCTTATGTGCAATGGAAAATCACTCAGCCATGAAATCAATGTCATAAGGATAGTAGCAGCATGATGAGTGGATTTAGGTACGACGATTCTAAGTGAAATAAGTCACACAGAAAAGGACACTTCTCATAAAGTATCACTTATAGAGGGAATGTAAAAACCGTTACACTTGAACTGAATTACAAAAGAGAACAGAGTCACACAGGCAGAAAACACACTATGGCTGCTTAACGGGAAAGGTGAGGTGGGGTGATACATAAAACAAGGGTTTAAATTAGCTCAGATACCGTTCCATAAACCCAATATGTAATAGTCAAGACCTACTCCTTGCTCAGAGAACTGGACTCAACACGCCCTATTCACCGCACAAGAATATATCTGACTAGTAATAATCTTAAAACCTATGTATTGATATCTCTCTGTTAGTGTGTCAAGTGGGTGTAAAGCGGCATAAACACAGCAGTGAAAAGCAGCTAAACCCCATTATAAAAATAAATTACTTTTACAAACCCATGAAACAAAGACAGTGAAAGAGAGAAATTCTTACACAATGCGTTCAGGGGCTGTGATGCAACCTGGATTGACCATATCTAGACCCACAGCTGATTGAGACATAAGGGTGGACACTCTTGGGGCTGAGAGGTTTGGTGAGGTTGGGTGAGCAAACGCAGACCCTTTAAAGTAATACTGCGTGGTACCCATCGCATGGGTCCCAAATCTCCAGGTTCAAGGGCATCTTCCTACATCGAAAACATGCATGAGAAAACAAAAAAGATGGTACACCATGTGATGGGGAAAGGTTTCTAAAACGCACCTCATTTCTCTTCTCCTTGTGCCCGGGGTCGCCATTCCAGCCGCTTTCCTAGCAATCTCCCTACTTGGAGCATCAGCACCTTTAACCTCCTGTTCCGTACAGGTTGCAATTTGTCCTGAGGATAAACGGGAAGACGGGGAACCAGTGATAGACTAGCTCTTCTTGTTGGGACAGGCACAGGTCACTCTATTTTCCCATCAGGAAGAAGAATTAACCACAGGCTCATCATCCCCCCAGAACCAGAACAGGGCCTGAAGCCATCCAGGGCTTTTGCGGCCAGCTCCCAAAAAAGCGAGTTGTAAAATGGAGCTTCAGGGCACTGCATTTCACAAACCTGCAGAGTTATAAATGATAACTCTCGTCCACAAATATATTGAGGGAAGGCAAAGAAGAGGATTTGAAATCAAGGCAGAATTGCAGGAAACAGATTTCAGGAGGTAGATTCGAATCGCCTTTAAAGCACATGAAAAGCGGCAAAACGTTGACAATGATGCCCTTGGCCAAAAAGGGCGTATGCGTTTTTTCCTGAATATATTCAGGAAAAAACGCATACGCCCTTTTTGGCCAACCAAGCAACCTGGAAAGGCAAATCAGGGCTACAAAGAAGACTCGCTACCCATCGGTCAAAAGGGCCATGCTGAAAAAAGTGTCAAAACCAGAAATGCAGGACAGGCCATGGAGAAATGGGAGCCTTGCTACACTGATGGGCGGGATGTAAATTGCCAACAGCCACTCTGGAGAAGTGTACGGTGTGTCCTGAAACATCTAAAAAACACAGCTTAGAGAGCATAGGGCACTTCCAATCATGGGGGTATAAATTGGGAAAATGAAAAATCAGCAAGACACAAGCACCCCAAAGTTTAGGGCTGCTCTGTTGACAAGGACCTCCACTTCATTCCACCTTCAATATCCCAGGAAAGAGAAAAATGGATAAAGAAGTTGTGGTCCTTATGTACAATGGAATATCACTCAGCCATGAAATCAATGTCATAAGGCTAGTAGCAGCATGATGAGTGGATTTAGGTACGACGATTCTAAGTGAAATAAGTCACACAGAAAAGGACACTTCTCATAAGGTATCACTTATAGAGGGAATGTAAAAACCGTTACACTTGAACTGAATTACAAAACAGAACAGAGTCACACAGGCAGAAAACACACTATGGCTGCTTAACGGGAAAGGTGAGGTGGGGTGATACATAAAACAAGGGTTTCAAATTAGCTCAGATACCGTTCCATAAACCCAATATGTAATAGACAAGACCTACTCCTTGCTCAGAGAACTGGACTCAACACGCCCTATTCACTGCACAAGAATATATCTGACTAGTAATAATCTTAAAACCTATGTATTGATATCTCTCTGTTAGTGTGTCAAGTGGGTGTAAAGCGGCATAAACACAGCAGTGAAAAGCAGCTAAACCCCATTATAAAAATAAATTACTTCGAAAAACCCATGAAACAAAGACAGTAAAAGAGAGAAATTCTTACACAATGCGTTCAGGGGCTGTGATGCAACCTGGATTGACCATATCTAGACCCACAGCTGATTGAGACATAAGGCTGGACACTCTTGGGGCTGAGAGGTTTGGTGAGGTTGGGTGAGCAAACGCAGACGCTTTAAAGTAATACTGCGTGGTACCCATCGCATGGGTCCCAAATCTCCAGGTTCAAGGGCATCTTCCTACATCGAAAACATGCATGAGAAAACAAAAAAGATGGTACACCATGTGATGTGGAAAGGTTTCTAAAACGCACCTCATTTCTCTTCTCCTTGTGCCCGGGGTCGCCATTCCAGCCGCTTTCCTAGCAATCTCCCTACTTGGAGCATCAGCACCTTTAACCTCCTGTTCCGTACAGGTTGCAATTTGTCCTGAGGATGAACGGGAAGACGGGGAACCAGTGAGAGACTAGCTCTTGTTGTTGGGACAGGCACAGGTCACTCTATTCTCCCATCAGGAAGAAGAATTAACCACAGGCTCATCATCCCCCCCGGAACCAGAACAGGGCCTGAAGCCATCCAGGGCTTTTGCGGCCAGCTCCCAAAAAAGCGAGTTGTAAAATGGAGCTTCAGGGCACTGCAATTCACAAACTTGCAGAGTTATAAATGATAACTCTCGTCCACAAATATATTGAGGGAAGGCAAAGAAGAGGATTTGAAATCAAGGCAGAATTGCAGGAAACAGATTTCAGGAGGTAGATTCGAATCGCCTTTAAAGCACATGAAAAGCGGCAAAACGTTGACAATGATGCCCTTGGCCAAAAAGGGCGTATGCGTTTTTTCCTGAATATATTCAGGAAAAAACGCATACGCCCTTTTTGGCCAACCAAGCCACCTGGAAAGGCAAATCAGGGCTACAAAGAAGACTCGCTACCCATCGGTCAAAAGGGCCATGCTGAAAAAAGTCTCAAAACCAGAAATGCAGGACAGGCCATGGAGAAATGGGAGCCTTGCTACACTGATGGGCGGGATGTAAATTGCCAACAGCCACTCTGGAGAAGTGTACGGTGTGTCCTGAAACATCTAAAAAACACAGCTTAGAGAGCATAGGGCACTTCCAATCATGGGGGTATAAATTGGGAAAATGAAAAATCAGCAAGACACAAGCACCCCAAAGTTTAGGGCTGCTCTGTTGACAAGGACCTCCACTTCATTCCACCTTCAATATCCCAGGAAAGAGAAAAATGGATAAAGAAGTTGTGGTCCTTATGTGCAATGGAATATCACTCAGCCATGAAATCAATGTCATAAGGCTAGTAGCAGCATGATGAGTGGATTTAGGTACGACGATTCTAAGTGAAATAAGTCACACAGAAAAGGACACTTCTCATAAGGTATCACTTATAGAGGGAATGTAAAAACCGTTACACTTGAACTGAATTACAAAACAGAGCAGAGTCACACATGCAGAAAACACACTATGGCTGCTTAACGGGAAAGGTGAGGTGGGGTGATACATAAAACAAGGGTTTCAAATTAGCTCAGATACCGTTCCATAAACCCAATATGTAATAGACAAGACCTACTCCTTGCTCAGAGAACTGGACTCAACACGCCCTATTCACCGCACAAGAATATATCTGACTAGTAATAATCTTAAAACCTATGTATTGATATCTCTGTTAGTGTGTCAAGTGGGTGTAAAGCGGCATAAACACAGCAGTGAAAAGCAGCTAAACCCCATTATAAAAATAAATTACTTTTACAAACCCATGAAACAAAGACAGTGAAAGAGAGAAATTCTTACACAATGCGTTCAGGGGCTGTGATGCAACCTGGATTGACCATATCTAGACCCACAGCTGATTGAGACATAAGGGTGGACACTCTTGGGGCTGAGAGGTTTGGTGAGGTTGGGTGAGCAAACGCAGACCCTTTAAAGTAATACTGCGTGGTACCCATCGCATGGGTCCCAAATCTCCAGGTTCAAGGGCATCTTCCTACATCGAAAACATGCATGAGAAAACAAAAAAGATGGTACACCATGTGATGGGGAAAGGTTTCTAAAACGCACCTCATTTCTCTTCTCCTTGTGCCCGGGGTCGCCATTCCAGCCGCTTTCCTAGCAATCTCCCTACTTGGAGCATCAGCACCTTTAACCTCCTGTTCCGTACAGGTTGCAATTTGTCCTGAGGATAAACGGGAAGACGGGGAACCAGTGATAGACTAGCTCTTCTTGTTGGGACAGGCACAGGTCACTCTATTTTCCCATCAGGAAGAAGAATTAACCACAGGCTCATCATCCCCCCAGAACCAGAACAGGGCCTGAAGCCATCCAGGGCTTTTGCGGCCAGCTCCCAAAAAAGCGAGTTGTAAAATGGAGCTTCAGGGCACTGCATTTCACAAACCTGCAGAGTTATAAATGATAACTCTCGTCCACAAATATATTGAGGGAAGGCAAAGAAGAGGATTTGAAATCAAGGCAGAATTGCAGGAAACAGATTTCAGGAGGTAGATTCGAATCGCCTTTAAAGCACATGAAAAGCGGCAAAACGTTGACAATGATGCCCTTGGCCAAAAAGGGCGTATGCGTTTTTTCCTGAATATATTCAGGAAAAAACGCATACGCCCTTTTTGGCCAACCAAGCCACCTGGAAAGGCAAATCAGGGCTACAAAGAAGACTCGCTACCCATCGGTCAAAAGGGCCATGCTGAAAAAAGTGTCAAAACCAGAAATGCAGGACAGGCCATGGAGAAATGGGAGCCTTGCTACACTGATGGGCGGGATGTAAATTGCCAACAGCCACTCTGGAGAAGTGTACGGTGTGTCCTGAAACATCTAAAAAACACAGCTTAGAGAGCATAGGGCACTTCCAATCATGGGGGTATAAATTGGGAAAATGAAAAATCAGCAAGACACAAGCACCCCAAAGTTTAGGGCTGCTCTGTTGACAAGGACCTCCACTTCATTCCACCTTCAATATCCCAGGAAAGAGAAAAATGGATAAAGAAGTTGTGGTCCTTATGTACAATGGAATATCACTCAGCCATGAAATCAATGTCATAAGGCTAGTAGCAGCATGATGAGTGGATTTAGGTACGACGATTCTAAGTGAAATAAGTCACACAGAAAAGGACACTTCTCATAAGGTATCACTTATAGAGGGAATGTAAAAACCGTTACACTTGAACTGAATTACAAAACAGAACAGAGTCACACAGGCAGAAAACACACTATGGCTGCTTAACGGGAAAGGTGAGGTGGGGTGATACATAAAACAAGGGTTTCAAATTAGCTCAGATACCGTTCCATAAACCCAATATGTAATAGACAAGACCTACTCCTTGCTCAGAGAACTGGACTCAACACGCCCTATTCACCGCACAAGAATATATCTGACTAGTAATAATCTTAAAACCTATGTATTGATATCTCTCTGTTAGTGTGTCAAGTGGGTGTAAAGCGGCATAAACACAGCAGTGAAAAGCAGCTAAACCCCATTATAAAAATAAATTACTTTTACAAACCCATGAAACAAAGACAGTGAAAGAGAGAAATTCTTACACAATGCGTTCAGGGGCTGTGATGCAACCTGGATTGACCATATCTAGACCCACAGCTGATTGAGACATAAGGGTGGACACTCTTGGGGCTGAGAGGTTTGGTGAGGTTGGGTGAGCAAACGCAGACCCTTTAAAGTAATACTGCGTGGTACCCATCGCATGGGTCCCAAATCTCCAGGTTCAAGGGCATCTTCCTACATCGAAAACATGCATGAGAAAACAAAAAAGATGGTACACCATGTGATGGGGAAAGGTTTCTAAAACGCACCTCATTTCTCTTCTCCTTGTGCCCGGGGTCGCCATTCCAGCCGCTTTCCTAGCAATCTCCCTACTTGGAGCATCAGCACCTTTAACCTCCTGTTCCGTACAGGTTGCAATTTGTCCTGAGGATGAACGGGAAGACGGGGAACCAGTGAGAGACTAGCTCTTGTTGTTGGGACAGGCACAGGTCACTCTATTCTCCCATCAGGAAGAAGAATTAACCACAGGCTCATCATCCCCCCAGAACCAGAACAGGGCCTGAAGCCATCCAGGGCTTTTGCGGCCAGCTCCCAAAAAAGCGAGTTGTAAAATGGAGCTTCAGGGCACTGCAATTCACAAACCTGCAGAGTTATAAATGATAACTCTCGTCCACAAATATATTGAGGGAAGGCAAAGAAGAGGATTTGAAATCAAGGCAGAATTGCAGGAAACAGATTTCAGGAGGTAGATTCGAATCGCCTTTAAAGCACATGAAAAGCGGCAAAACGTTGACAATGATGCCCTTGGCCAAAAAGGGCGTATGCGTTTTTTCCTGAATATATTCAGGAAAAAACGCATACGCCCTTTTTGGCCAACCAAGCAACCTGGAAAGGCAAATCAGGGCTACAAAGAAGACTCGCTACCCATCGGTCAAAAGGGCCATGCTGAAAAAAGTCTCAAAACCAGAAATGCAGGACAGGCCATGGAGAAATGGGAGCCTTGCTACACTGATGGGCGGGATGTAAATTGCCAACAGCCACTCTGGAGAAGTGTACGGTGTGACCTGAAACATCTAAAAAACACAGCTTAGAGAGCATAGGGCACTTCCAATCATGGGGGTATAAATTGGGAAAATGAAAAATCAGCAAGACACAAGCACCCCAAAGTTTAGGGCTGCTCTGTTGACAAGGACCTCCACTTCATTCCACCTTCAATATCCCAGGAAAGAGAAAAATGGATAAAGAAGTTGTGGTCCTTATGTGCAATGGAAAATCACTCAGCCATGAAATCAATGTCATAAGGATAGTAGCAGCATGATGAGTGGATTTAGGTACGACGATTCTAAGTGAAATAAGTCACACAGAAAAGGACACTTCTCATAAAGTATCACTTATAGAGGGAATGTAAAAACCGTTACACTTGAACTGAATTACAAAAGAGAACAGAGTCACACAGGCAGAAAACACACTATGGCTGCTTAACGGGAAAGGTGAGGTGGGGTGATACATAAAACAAGGGTTTAAATTAGCTCAGATACCGTTCCATAAACCCAATATGTAATAGTCAAGACCTACTCCTTGCTCAGAGAACTGGACTCAACACGCCCTATTCACCGCACAAGAATATATCTGACTAGTAATAATCTTAAAACCTATGTATTGATATCTCTCTGTTAGTGTGTCAAGTGGGTGTAAAGCGGCATAAACACAGCAGTGAAAAGCAGCTAAACCCCATTATAAAAATAAATTACTTTTACAAACCCATGAAACAAAGACAGTGAAAGAGAGAAATTCTTACACAATGCGTTCAGGGGCTGTGATGCAACCTGGATTGACCATATCTAGACCCACAGCTGATTGAGACATAAGGGTGGACACTCTTGGGGCTGAGAGGTTTGGTGAGGTTGGGTGAGCAAACGCAGACCCTTTAAAGTAATACTGCGTGGTACCCATCGCATGGGTCCCAAATCTCCAGGTTCAAGGGCATCTTCCTACATCGAAAACATGCATGAGAAAACAAAAAAGATGGTACACCATGTGATGGGGAAAGGTTTCTAAAACGCACCTCATTTCTCTTCTCCTTGTGCCCGGGGTCGCCATTCCAGCCGCTTTCCTAGCAATCTCCCTACTTGGAGCATCAGCACCTTTAACCTCCTGTTCCGTACAGGTTGCAATTTGTCCTGAGGATAAACGGGAAGACGGGGAACCAGTGATAGACTAGCTCTTCTTGTTGGGACAGGCACAGGTCACTCTATTTTCCCATCAGGAAGAAGAATTAACCACAGGCTCATCATCCCCCCAGAACCAGAACAGGGCCTGAAGCCATCCAGGGCTTTTGCGGCCAGCTCCCAAAAAAGCGAGTTGTAAAATGGAGCTTCAGGGCACTGCATTTCACAAACCTGCAGAGTTATAAATGATAACTCTCGTCCACAAATATATTGAGGGAAGGCAAAGAAGAGGATTTGAAATCAAGGCAGAATTGCAGGAAACAGATTTCAGGAGGTAGATTCGAATCGCCTTTAAAGCACATGAAAAGCGGCAAAACGTTGACAATGATGCCCTTGGCCAAAAAGGGCGTATGCGTTTTTTCCTGAATATATTCAGGAAAAAACGCATACGCCCTTTTTGGCCAACCAAGCAACCTGGAAAGGCAAATCAGGGCTACAAAGAAGACTCGCTACCCATCGGTCAAAAGGGCCATGCTGAAAAAAGTGTCAAAACCAGAAATGCAGGACAGGCCATGGAGAAATGGGAGCCTTGCTACACTGATGGGCGGGATGTAAATTGCCAACAGCCACTCTGGAGAAGTGTACGGTGTGTCCTGAAACATCTAAAAAACACAGCTTAGAGAGCATAGGGCACTTCCAATCATGGGGGTATAAATTGGGAAAATGAAAAATCAGCAAGACACAAGCACCCCAAAGTTTAGGGCTGCTCTGTTGACAAGGACCTCCACTTCATTCCACCTTCAATATCCCAGGAAAGAGAAAAATGGATAAAGAAGTTGTGGTCCTTATGTACAATGGAATATCACTCAGCCATGAAATCAATGTCATAAGGCTAGTAGCAGCATGATGAGTGGATTTAGGTACGACGATTCTAAGTGAAATAAGTCACACAGAAAAGGACACTTCTCATAAGGTATCACTTATAGAGGGAATGTAAAAACCGTTACACTTGAACTGAATTACAAAACAGAACAGAGTCACACAGGCAGAAAACACACTATGGCTGCTTAACGGGAAAGGTGAGGTGGGGTGATACATAAAACAAGGGTTTAAATTAGCTCAGATACCGTTCCATAAACCCAATATGTAATAGTCAAGACCTACTCCTTGCTCAGAGAACTGGACTCAACACGCCCTATTCACCGCACAAGAATATATCTGACTAGTAATAATCTTAAAACCTATGTATTGATATCTCTCTGTTAGTGTGTCAAGTGGGTGTAAAGCGGCATAAACACAGCAGTGAAAAGCAGCTAAACCCCATTATAAAAATAAATTACTTTTACAAACCCATGAAACAAAGACAGTGAAAGAGAGAAATTCTTACACAATGCGTTCAGGGGCTGTGATGCAACCTGGATTGACCATATCTAGACCCACAGCTGATTGAGACATAAGGGTGGACACTCTTGGGGCTGAGAGGTTTGGTGAGGTTGGGTGAGCAAACGCAGACCCTTTAAAGTAATACTGCGTGGTACCCATCGCATGGGTCCCAAATCTCCAGGTTCAAGGGCATCTTCCTACATCGAAAACATGCATGAGAAAACAAAAAAGATGGTACACCATGTGATGGGGAAAGGTTTCTAAAACGCACCGCATTTCTCTTCTCCTTGTGCCCGGGGTCGCCATTCCAGCCGCTTTCCTAGCAATCTCCCTACTTGGAGCATCAGCACCTTTAACCTCCTGTTCCGTACAGGTTGCAATTTGTCCTGAGGATGAACGGGAAGACGGGGAACCAGTGAGAGACTAGCTCTTGTTGTTGGGACAGGCACAGGTCACTCTATTCTCCCATCAGGAAGAAGAATTAACCACAGGCTCATCATCCCCCCAGAACCAGAACAGGGCCTGAAGCCATCCAGGGCTTTTGCGGCCAGCTCCCAAAAAAGCGAGTTGTAAAATGGAGCTTCAGGGCACTGCAATTCACAAACCTGCAGAGTTATAAATGATAACTCTCGTCCACAAATATATTGAGGGAAGGCAAAGAAGAGGATTTGAAATCAAGGCAGAATTGCAGGAAACAGATTTCAGGAGGTAGATTCGAATCGCCTTTAAAGCACATGAAAAGCGGCAAAACGTTGACAATGATGCCCTTGGCCAAAAAGGGCGTATGCGTTTTTTCCTGAATATATTCAGGAAAAAACGCATACGCCCTTTTTGGCCAACCAAGCAACCTGGAAAGGCAAATCAGGGCTACAAAGAAGACTCGCTACCCATCGGTCAAAAGGGCCATGCTGAAAAAAGTCTCAAAACCAGAAATGCAGGACAGGCCATGGAGAAATGGGAGCCTTGCTACACTGATGGGCGGGATGTAAATTGCCAACAGCCACTCTGGAGAAGTGTACGGTGTGTCCTGAAACATCTAAAAAACACAGCTTAGAGAGCATAGGGCACTTCCAATCATGGGGGTATAAATTGGGAAAATGAAAAATCAGCAAGAAACAAGCACCCCAAAGTTTAGGGCTGCTCTGTTTACAAGGACCTCCACTTCATTCCACCTTCAATATCCCAGGAAAGAGAAAAATGGATAAAGAAGTTGTGGTCCTTATGTGCAATGGAATATCACTCAGCCATGAAATCAATGTCATAAGGCTAGTAGCAGCATGATGAGTGGATTTAGGTACGACGATTCTAAGTGAAATAAGTCACACAGAAAAGGACACTTCTCATAAAGTATCACTTATAGAGGGAATGTAAAAACCGTTACACTTGAACTGAATTACAAAACAGAACAGAGTCACACAGGCAGAAAACACACTATGGCTGCTTAACGGGAAAGGTGAGGTGGGGTGATACATAAAACAAGGGTTTCAAATTAGCTCAGATACCGTTCCATAAACCCAATATGTAATAGTCAAGACCTACTCCTTGCTCAGAGAACTGGACTCAACACGCCCTATTCACCGCACAAGAATATATCTGACTAGTAATAATCTTAAAACCTATGTATTGATATCTCTCTCTTAGTGTGTCAAGTGGGTGTAAAGTGGCATAAACATAGCAGTGAAAAGCAGCTAAACCCCATTATAAAAATAAATTACTTCGAAAAACCCATGAAACAAAGACAGTGAAAGAGAGAGAAATTCTTACACAATGCGTTCAGGGGCTGTGATGCAACCTGGATTGACCATATCTAGACCCACAGCTGGATGAGACATAAGGGTGGACACTCTTGGGGCTGAGAGGTTTGGTGAGGTTGGGTGAGCAAACGCAGACCCTTTAAAGTAATACTGCGTGGTACCCATCGCATGGGTCCCAAATCTCCAGGTTCAAGGGCATCTTCCTACATCGAAAACATGCATGAGAAAACAAAAAGATGGTACACCATGTGATGGGGAAAGGTTTCTAAAACGCACCTCATTTCTCTTCTCCTTGTGCCCGGGGTCGCCATTCCAGCTGCTTTCCTAGCAATCTCCCTACTTGGAGCATCAGCACCTTTAACCTCCTGTTCCGTACAGGTTGCAATTTGTACTGAGGATGAACGGGAAGACGAGGAACCAGTGATAGACTAGCTCTTCTTGTTGGGACAGGCACAGGTCACTCTATTTTCCCATCAGGAAGAAGAATTAACCACAGGCTCATCATCCCCCCAGAACAAGAACAGGGCCTGAAGCCATCCAGGGCTTTTGCGGCCAGCTCCCAAAAAAGCGAGTTGTAAAATGGAGCTTCAGGGCACTGCAATTCACAAACCTGCAGAGTTATAAATGATAACTCTCGTCCACAAATATATTGAGGGAAGGCAAAGAAGAGGATTTGAAATCAAGGCAGAATTGCAGGAAACAGATTTCAGGAGGTAGATTCGAATCGCCTTTAAAGCACATGAAAAGCGGCAAAACGTTGACAATGATGCCCTTGGCCAAAAAGGGCGTATGCGTTTTTTCCTGAATATATTCAGGAAAAAACGCATACGCCCTTTTTGGCCAAACAAGCCACCTGGAAAGGCAAATCAGGGCTACAAAGAAGACTCGCTACCCATCGGTCAAAAGGGCCATGCTGAAAAAAGTCTCAAAACCAGAAATGCAGGACAGGCCATGGAGAAATGGGAGCCTTGCGACACTGATGGGCGGGATGTAAATTGCCAACAGCCACTCTGGAGAAGTGTACGGTGTGTCCTGAAACATCTAAAAAACACAGCTTAGAGAGCATAGGGCACTTCCACTCATGGGGGTATAAATTGGGAAAATTAAAAATCAGCAAGACACAAGCACCCCAAAGTTTAGGGCTGCTCTGTTGACAAGGACCTCCACTTCATTCCACTTTCAATATCCCAGGAAAGAGAAAAATGGATAAAGAAGTTGTGGTCCTTATGTGCAATGGAATATCACTCAGCAATGAAATCAATGTCATAAGGCTAGTAGCAGCATGATGAGTGGATTTAGGTACGACGATTCTAAGTGAAATAAGTCACACAGAAAAGGACACTTCTCATAAGGTATCACTTATAGAGGGAATGTCAAAACCGTTACACTTGAACTGAATTACAAAACAGAACAGAGTCACACATGCAGAAAACACACTATGGCTGCTTAACGGGAAAGGTGAGGTGGGGTGATACATAAAACAAGGGTTTCAAATTAGCTCAGATACCGTTCCATAAACCCAATATGTAATAGTCAAGACCTACTCCTTGCTCAGAGAACTGGACTCAACACGCCCTATTCACCGCACAAGAATATATCTGACTAGTAATAATCTTAAAACCTATGTATTGATATCTCTCTGTTAGTGTGTCAAGTGGGTGTAAAGCGGCATAAACACAGCAGTGAAAAGCAGCTAAACCCCATTATAAAAATAAATTACTTCGAAAAACCCATGAAACAAAGACAGTGAAAGAGAGAGAAATTCTTACACAATGCGTTCAGGGGCTGTGATGCCACCTGGATTGACCATATCTAGACCCACAGCTGGAAGAGACATAAGGGTGGACACTCTTGGGGCTGAGAGGTTTGGTGAGGTTGGGTGAGCAAACGCAGACCCTTTAAAGTAATACTGCGTGGTACCCATCGCATGGGTCCCAAATCTCCAGGTTCAAGGGCATCTTCCTACATCGAAAACATGCATGAGAAAACAAAAAAGATGGTACACCATGTGATGGGGAAAGGTTTCTAAAACGCACCTCATTTCTCTTCTCCTTGTGCCCGGGTTCGCCATTCCAGCCGCTTTACTAAAAATCTCCCTACTTGGAGCATCAGCACATTTAACCTCCTGTTTCGTACAGGTTGCAATTTGTCCTGAGGATGAACGGGTAGACGGGGAACCAGTGAGAGACTAGCTCTTGGTGTTGGGACAGGCACAGGTCACTCTATTTTCCCATCAGGAAGAAGAATTAACCACAGGCTCATCCTCCCCCCCCGGAACCAGAACAGGGCCTGAAGCCATCTTCCACTTTTGCGGCCAGCTCCCAAAAAAGCGAGTTGTAAAATGGAGCTTCAGGGCACTGAAATTCACAAACCTGCAAAGTTATAAATGATAACTCTCGTCCACAAATATATTGAGGGAAGGCAAAGAAGAGGATTTGAAATCAAGGCAGAATTGCAGGAAACAGATTTCAGGAGGTAGATTCGAATCGCCTTTAAAGCACATGAAAAGCGGCAAAACGTTGACAATGATGCCCTTGGCCAAAAAGGGCGTATGCGTTTTTTCCTGAATATATTCAGGAAAAAACGCATATGCCCTTTTTGGCCAACCAAGCCACCTGGAAAGGCAAATCAGGGCTACAAAGAAGACTCGCTACCCATCGGTCAAAAGGGCCATGCTGAAAAAAGTCTCAAAACCAGAAATGCAGGACAGGCCATGGAGAAATGGGAGCCTTGCTACACTGATGGGCGGGATGTAAATTGCCAAAAGCCACTCTGGAGAAGTGTACGGTGTGTCCTGAAACATCTAAAAAACACAGCTTAGAGAGCATAGGGCACTTCCACTCATGGGGGTATAAATTGGGAAAATGAAAAATCAGCAAGACACAAGCACCCCAAAGTTTAGGGCTGCTCTATTGACAAGGACCTCCACTTCATTCCACCTTCAATATCCCAGGAAAGAGAAAAATGGATAAAGAAGTTGTGGTCCTTATGTGCAATGGAATATCACTCAGCCATGAAATCAATGTCATAAGGCTAGTAGCAGCATGATGAGTGGATTTAGGTACGACGATTCTAAGTGAAATAAGTCACACAGAAAAGGACACTTCTCATAAGGTATCACTTATAGAGGGAATGTAAAAACCGTTACACTTGAACTGAATTACAAAACAGAGCAGAGTCACACATGCAGAAAACACACTATGGCTGCTTAACGGGAAAGGTGAGGTGGGGTGATACATAAAACAAGGGTTTCAAATTAGCTCAGATACCGTTCCATAAACCCAATATGTAATAGACAAGACCTACTCCTTGCTCAGAGAACTGGACTCAACACGCCCTATTCACCGCACAAGAATATATCTGACTAGTAATAATCTTAAAACCTATGTATTGATATCTCTCTCTTAGTGTGTCAAGTGGGTGTAAAGTGGCATAAACATAGCAGTGAAAAGCAGCTAAACCCCATTATAAAAATAAATTACTTCGAAAAACCCATGAAACAAAGACAGTGAAAGAGAGAGAAATTCTTACACAATGCGTTCAGGGGCTGTGATGCAACCTGGATTGACCATATCTAGACCCACAGCTGGATGAGACATAAGGGTGGACACTCTTGGGGCTGAGAGGTTTGGTGAGGTTGGGTGAGCAAACGCAGACCCTTTAAAGTAATACTGCGTGGTACCCATCGCATGGGTCCCAAATCTCCAGGTTCAAGGGCATCTTCCTACATCGAAAACATGCATGAGAAAACAAAAAGATGGTACACCATGTGATGGGGAAAGGTTTCTAAAACGCACCTCATTTCTCTTCTCCTTGTGCCCGGGGTCGCCATTCCAGCTGCTTTCCTAGCAATCTCCCTACTTGGAGCATCAGCACCTTTAACCTCCTGTTCCGTACAGGTTGCAATTTGTACTGAGGATGAACGGGAAGACGAGGAACCAGTGATAGACTAGCTCTTCTTGTTGGGACAGGCACAGGTCACTCTATTTTCCCATCAGGAAGAAGAATTAACCACAGGCTCATCATCCCCCCAGAACAAGAACAGGGCCTGAAGCCATCCAGGGCTTTTGCGGCCAGCTCCCAAAAAAGCGAGTTGTAAAATGGAGCTTCAGGGCACTGCAATTCACAAACCTGCAGAGTTATAAATGATAACTCTCGTCCACAAATATATTGAGGGAAGGCAAAGAAGAGGATTTGAAATCAAGGCAGAATTGCAGGAAACAGATTTCAGGAGGTAGATTCGAATCGCCTTTAAAGCACATGAAAAGCGGCAAAACGTTGACAATGATGCCCTTGGCCAAAAAGGGCGTATGCGTTTTTTCCTGAATATATTCAGGAAAAAACGCATACGCCCTTTTTGGCCAAACAAGCCACCTGGAAAGGCAAATCAGGGCTACAAAGAAGACTCGCTACCCATCGGTCAAAAGGGCCATGCTGAAAAAAGTCTCAAAACCAGAAATGCAGGACAGGCCATGGAGAAATGGGAGCCTTGCGACACTGATGGGCGGGATGTAAATTGCCAACAGCCACTCTGGAGAAGTGTACGGTGTGTCCTGAAACATCTAAAAAACACAGCTTAGAGAGCATAGGGCACTTCCACTCATGGGGGTATAAATTGGGAAAATTAAAAATCAGCAAGACACAAGCACCCCAAAGTTTAGGGCTGCTCTGTTGACAAGGACCTCCACTTCATTCCACTTTCAATATCCCAGGAAAGAGAAAAATGGATAAAGAAGTTGTGGTCCTTATGTGCAATGGAATATCACTCAGCAATGAAATCAATGTCATAAGGCTAGTAGCAGCATGATGAGTGGATTTAGGTACGACGATTCTAAGTGAAATAAGTCACACAGAAAAGGACACTTCTCATAAGGTATCACTTATAGAGGGAATGTCAAAACCGTTACACTTGAACTGAATTACAAAACAGAACAGAGTCACACATGCAGAAAACACACTATGGCTGCTTAACGGGAAAGGTGAGGTGGGGTGATACATAAAACAAGGGTTTCAAATTAGCTCAGATACCGTTCCATAAACCCAATATGTAATAGTCAAGACCTACTCCTTGCTCAGAGAACTGGACTCAACACGCCCTATTCACCGCACAAGAATATATCTGACTAGTAATAATCTTAAAACCTATGTATTGATATCTCTCTGTTAGTGTGTCAAGTGGGTGTAAAGCGGCATAAACACAGCAGTGAAAAGCAGCTAAACCCCATTATAAAAATAAATTACTTCGAAAAACCCATGAAACAAAGACAGTGAAAGAGAGAGAAATTCTTACACAATGCGTTCAGGGGCTGTGATGCCACCTGGATTGACCATATCTAGACCCACAGCTGGAAGAGACATAAGGGTGGACACTCTTGGGGCTGAGAGGTTTGGTGAGGTTGGGTGAGCAAACGCAGACCCTTTAAAGTAATACTGCGTGGTACCCATCGCATGGGTCCCAAATCTCCAGGTTCAAGGGCATCTTCCTACATCGAAAACATGCATGAGAAAACAAAAAAGATGGTACACCATGTGATGGGGAAAGGTTTCTAAAACGCACCTCATTTCTCTTCTCCTTGTGCCCGGGTTCGCCATTCCAGCCGCTTTACTAAAAATCTCCCTACTTGGAGCATCAGCACATTTAACCTCCTGTTTCGTACAGGTTGCAATTTGTCCTGAGGATGAACGGGTAGACGGGGAACCAGTGAGAGACTAGCTCTTGGTGTTGGGACAGGCACAGGTCACTCTATTTTCCCATCAGGAAGAAGAATTAACCACAGGCTCATCCTCCCCCCCCGGAACCAGAACAGGGCCTGAAGCCATCTTCCACTTTTGCGGCCAGCTCCCAAAAAAGCGAGTTGTAAAATGGAGCTTCAGGGCACTGAAATTCACAAACCTGCAAAGTTATAAATGATAACTCTCGTCCACAAATATATTGAGGGAAGGCAAAGAAGAGGATTTGAAATCAAGGCAGAATTGCAGGAAACAGATTTCAGGAGGTAGATTCGAATCGCCTTTAAAGCACATGAAAAGCGGCAAAACGTTGACAATGATGCCCTTGGCCAAAAAGGGCGTATGCGTTTTTTCCTGAATATATTCAGGAAAAAACGCATATGCCCTTTTTGGCCAACCAAGCCACCTGGAAAGGCAAATCAGGGCTACAAAGAAGACTCGCTACCCATCGGTCAAAAGGGCCATGCTGAAAAAAGTCTCAAAACCAGAAATGCAGGACAGGCCATGGAGAAATGGGAGCCTTGCTACACTGATGGGCGGGATGTAAATTGCCAAAAGCCACTCTGGAGAAGTGTACGGTGTGTCCTGAAACATCTAAAAAACACAGCTTAGAGAGCATAGGGCACTTCCACTCATGGGGGTATAAATTGGGAAAATGAAAAATCAGCAAGACACAAGCACCCCAAAGTTTAGGGCTGCTCTATTGACAAGGACCTCCACTTCATTCCACCTTCAATATCCCAGGAAAGAGAAAAATGGATAAAGAAGTTGTGGTCCTTATGTGCAATGGAATATCACTCAGCCATGAAATCAATGTCATAAGGCTAGTAGCAGCATGATGAGTGGATTTAGGTACGACGATTCTAAGTGAAATAAGTCACACAGAAAAGGACACTTCTCATAAGGTATCACTTATAGAGGGAATGTAAAAACCGTTACACTTGAACTGAATTACAAAACAGAGCAGAGTCACACATGCAGAAAACACACTATGGCTGCTTAACGGGAAAGGTGAGGTGGGGTGATACATAAAACAAGGGTTTCAAATTAGCTCAGATACCGTTCCATAAACCCAATATGTAATAGACAAGACCTACTCCTTGCTCAGAGAACTGGACTCAACACGCCCTATTCACCGCACAAGAATATATCTGACTAGTAATAATCTTAAAACCTATGTATTGATATCTCTCTCTTAGTGTGTCAAGTGGGTGTAAAGTGGCATAAACATAGCAGTGAAAAGCAGCTAAACCCCATTATAAAAATAAATTACTTCGAAAAACCCATGAAACAAAGACAGTGAAAGAGAGAGAAATTCTTACACAATGCGTTCAGGGGCTGTGATGCAACCTGGATTGACCATATCTAGACCCACAGCTGGATGAGACATAAGGGTGGACACTCTTGGGGCTGAGAGGTTTGGTGAGGTTGGGTGAGCAAACGCAGACCCTTTAAAGTAATACTGCGTGGTACCCATCGCATGGGTCCCAAATCTCCAGGTTCAAGGGCATCTTCCTACATCGAAAACATGCATGAGAAAACAAAAAGATGGTACACCATGTGATGGGGAAAGGTTTCTAAAACGCACCTCATTTCTCTTCTCCTTGTGCCCGGGGTCGCCATTCCAGCTGCTTTCCTAGCAATCTCCCTACTTGGAGCATCAGCACCTTTAACCTCCTGTTCCGTACAGGTTGCAATTTGTACTGAGGATGAACGGGAAGACGAGGAACCAGTGATAGACTAGCTCTTCTTGTTGGGACAGGCACAGGTCACTCTATTTTCCCATCAGGAAGAAGAATTAACCACAGGCTCATCATCCCCCCAGAACAAGAACAGGGCCTGAAGCCATCCAGGGCTTTTGCGGCCAGCTCCCAAAAAAGCGAGTTGTAAAATGGAGCTTCAGGGCACTGCAATTCACAAACCTGCAGAGTTATAAATGATAACTCTCGTCCACAAATATATTGAGGGAAGGCAAAGAAGAGGATTTGAAATCAAGGCAGAATTGCAGGAAACAGATTTCAGGAGGTAGATTCGAATCGCCTTTAAAGCACATGAAAAGCGGCAAAACGTTGACAATGATGCCCTTGGCCAAAAAGGGCGTATGCGTTTTTTCCTGAATATATTCAGGAAAAAACGCATACGCCCTTTTTGGCCAAACAAGCCACCTGGAAAGGCAAATCAGGGCTACAAAGAAGACTCGCTACCCATCGGTCAAAAGGGCCATGCTGAAAAAAGTCTCAAAACCAGAAATGCAGGACAGGCCATGGAGAAATGGGAGCCTTGCGACACTGATGGGCGGGATGTAAATTGCCAACAGCCACTCTGGAGAAGTGTACGGTGTGTCCTGAAACATCTAAAAAACACAGCTTAGAGAGCATAGGGCACTTCCACTCATGGGGGTATAAATTGGGAAAATGAAAAATCAGCAAGACACAAGCACCCCAAAGTTTAGGGCTGCTCTATTGACAAGGACCTCCACTTCATTCCACCTTCAATATCCCAGGAAAGAGAAAAATGGATAAAGAAGTTGTGGTCCTTATGTGCAATGGAATATCACTCAGCCATGAAATCAATGTCATAAGGCTAGTAGCAGCATGATGAGTGGATTTAGGTACGACGATTCTAAGTGAAATAAGTCACACAGAAAAGGACACTTCTCATAAGGTATCACTTATAGAGGGAATGTAAAAACCGTTACACTTGAACTGAATTACAAAACAGAGCAGAGTCACACATGCAGAAAACACACTATGGCTGCTTAACGGGAAAGGTGAGGTGGGGTGATACATAAAACAAGGGTTTCAAATTAGCTCAGATACCGTTCCATAAACCCAATATGTAATAGACAAGACCTACTCCTTGCTCAGAGAACTGGACTCAACACGCCCTATTCACCGCACAAGAATATATCTGACTAGTAATAATCTTAAAACCTATGTATTGATATCTCTCTCTTAGTGTGTCAAGTGGGTGTAAAGTGGCATAAACATAGCAGTGAAAAGCAGCTAAACCCCATTATAAAAATAAATTACTTCGAAAAACCCATGAAACAAAGACAGTGAAAGAGAGAGAAATTCTTACACAATGCGTTCAGGGGCTGTGATGCAACCTGGATTGACCATATCTAGACCCACAGCTGGATGAGACATAAGGGTGGACACTCTTGGGGCTGAGAGGTTTGGTGAGGTTGGGTGAGCAAACGCAGACCCTTTAAAGTAATACTGCGTGGTACCCATCGCATGGGTCCCAAATCTCCAGGTTCAAGGGCATCTTCCTACATCGAAAACATGCATGAGAAAACAAAAAGATGGTACACCATGTGATGGGGAAAGGTTTCTAAAACGCACCTCATTTCTCTTCTCCTTGTGCCCGGGGTCGCCATTCCAGCTGCTTTCCTAGCAATCTCCCTACTTGGAGCATCAGCACCTTTAACCTCCTGTTCCGTACAGGTTGCAATTTGTACTGAGGATGAACGGGAAGACGAGGAACCAGTGATAGACTAGCTCTTCTTGTTGGGACAGGCACAGGTCACTCTATTTTCCCATCAGGAAGAAGAATTAACCACAGGCTCATCATCCCCCCAGAACAAGAACAGGGCCTGAAGCCATCCAGGGCTTTTGCGGCCAGCTCCCAAAAAAGCGAGTTGTAAAATGGAGCTTCAGGGCACTGCAATTCACAAACCTGCAGAGTTATAAATGATAACTCTCGTCCACAAATATATTGAGGGAAGGCAAAGAAGAGGATTTGAAATCAAGGCAGAATTTCAGGAAACAGATTTCAGGAGGTAGATTCGAATCGCCTTTAAAGCACATGAAAAGCGGCAAAACGTTGACAATGATGCCCTTGGCCAAAAAGGGCGTATGCGTTTTTTCCTGAATATATTCAGGAAAAAACGCATACGCCCTTTTTGGCCAAACAAGCCACCTGGAAAGGCAAATCAGGGCTACAAAGAAGACTCGCTACCCATCGGTCAAAAGGGCCATGCTGAAAAAAGTCTCAAAACCAGAAATGCAGGACAGGCCATGGAGAAATGGGAGCCTTGCGACACTGATGGGCGGGATGTAAATTGCCAACAGCCACTCTGGAGAAGTGTACGGTGTGTCCTGAAACATCTAAAAAACACAGCTTAGAGAGCATAGGGCACTTCCACTCATGGGGGTATAAATTGGGAAAATTAAAAATCAGCAAGACACAAGCACCCCAAAGTTTAGGGCTGCTCTGTTGACAAGGACCTCCACTTCATTCCACTTTCAATATCCCAGGAAAGAGAAAAATGGATAAAGAAGTTGTGGTCCTTATGTGCAATGGAATATCACTCAGCAATGAAATCAATGTCATAAGGCTAGTAGCAGCATGATGAGTGGATTTAGGTACGACGATTCTAAGTGAAATAAGTCACACAGAAAAGGACACTTCTCATAAGGTATCACTTATAGAGGGAATGTCAAAACCGTTACACTTGAACTGAATTACAAAACAGAACAGAGTCACACATGCAGAAAACACACTATGGCTGCTTAACGGGAAAGGTGAGGTGGGGTGATACATAAAACAAGGGTTTCAAATTAGCTCAGATACCGTTCCATAAACCCAATATGTAATAGTCAAGACCTACTCCTTGCTCAGAGAACTGGACTCAACACGCCCTATTCACCGCACAAGAATATATCTGACTAGTAATAATCTTAAAACCTATGTATTGATATCTCTCTGTTAGTGTGTCAAGTGGGTGTAAAGCGGCATAAACACAGCAGTGAAAAGCAGCTAAACCCCATTATAAAAATAAATTACTTCGAAAAACCCATGAAACAAAGACAGTGAAAGAGAGAGAAATTCTTACACAATGCGTTCAGGGGCTGTGATGCCACCTGGATTGACCATATCTAGACCCACAGCTGGAAGAGACATAAGGGTGGACACTCTTGGGGCTGAGAGGTTTGGTGAGGTTGGGTGAGCAAACGCAGACCCTTTAAAGTAATACTGCGTGGTACCCATCGCATGGGTCCCAAATCTCCAGGTTCAAGGGCATCTTCCTACATCGAAAACATGCATGAGAAAACAAAAAAGATGGTACACCATGTGATGGGGAAAGGTTTCTAAAACGCACCTCATTTCTCTTCTCCTTGTGCCCGGGTTCGCCATTCCAGCCGCTTTACTAAAAATCTCCCTACTTGGAGCATCAGCACATTTAACCTCCTGTTTCGTACAGGTTGCAATTTGTCCTGAGGATGAACGGGTAGACGGGGAACCAGTGAGAGACTAGCTCTTGGTGTTGGGACAGGCACAGGTCACTCTATTTTCCCATCAGGAAGAAGAATTAACCACAGGCTCATCCTCCCCCCCCGGAACCAGAACAGGGCCTGAAGCCATCTTCCACTTTTGCGGCCAGCTCCCAAAAAAGCGAGTTGTAAAATGGAGCTTCAGGGCACTGAAATTCACAAACCTGCAAAGTTATAAATGATAACTCTCGTCCACAAATATATTGAGGGAAGGCAAAGAAGAGGATTTGAAATCAAGGCAGAATTGCAGGAAACAGATTTCAGGAGGTAGATTCGAATCGCCTTTAAAGCACATGAAAAGCGGCAAAACGTTGACAATGATGCCCTTGGCCAAAAAGGGCGTATGCGTTTTTTCCTGAATATATTCAGGAAAAAACGCATATGCCCTTTTTGGCCAACCAAGCCACCTGGAAAGGCAAATCAGGGCTACAAAGAAGACTCGCTACCCATCGGTCAAAAGGGCCATGCTGAAAAAAGTCTCAAAACCAGAAATGCAGGACAGGCCATGGAGAAATGGGAGCCTTGCTACACTGATGGGCGGGATGTAAATTGCCAAAAGCCACTCTGGAGAAGTGTACGGTGTGTCCTGAAACATCTAAAAAACACAGCTTAGAGAGCATAGGGCACTTCCACTCATGGGGGTATAAATTGGGAAAATGAAAAATCAGCAAGACACAAGCACCCCAAAGTTTAGGGCTGCTCTATTGACAAGGACCTCCACTTCATTCCACCTTCAATATCCCAGGAAAGAGAAAAATGGATAAAGAAGTTGTGGTCCTTATGTGCAATGGAATATCACTCAGCCATGAAATCAATGTCATAAGGCTAGTAGCAGCATGATGAGTGGATTTAGGTACGACGATTCTAAGTGAAATAAGTCACACAGAAAAGGACACTTCTCATAAGGTATCACTTATAGAGGGAATGTAAAAACCGTTACACTTGAACTGAATTACAAAACAGAGCAGAGTCACACATGCAGAAAACACACTATGGCTGCTTAACGGGAAAGGTGAGGTGGGGTGATACATAAAACAAGGGTTTCAAATTAGCTCAGATACCGTTCCATAAACCCAATATGTAATAGACAAGACCTACTCCTTGCTCAGAGAACTGGACTCAACACGCCCTATTCACCGCACAAGAATATATCTGACTAGTAATAATCTTAAAACCTATGTATTGATATCTCTCTCTTAGTGTGTCAAGTGGGTGTAAAGTGGCATAAACATAGCAGTGAAAAGCAGCTAAACCCCATTATAAAAATAAATTACTTCGAAAAACCCATGAAACAAAGACAGTGAAAGAGAGAGAAATTCTTACACAATGCGTTCAGGGGCTGTGATGCAACCTGGATTGACCATATCTAGACCCACAGCTGGATGAGACATAAGGGTGGACACTCTTGGGGCTGAGAGGTTTGGTGAGGTTGGGTGAGCAAACGCAGACCCTTTAAAGTAATACTGCGTGGTACCCATCGCATGGGTCCCAAATCTCCAGGTTCAAGGGCATCTTCCTACATCGAAAACATGCATGAGAAAACAAAAAGATGGTACACCATGTGATGGGGAAAGGTTTCTAAAACGCACCTCATTTCTCTTCTCCTTGTGCCCGGGGTCGCCATTCCAGCTGCTTTCCTAGCAATCTCCCTACTTGGAGCATCAGCACCTTTAACCTCCTGTTCCGTACAGGTTGCAATTTGTACTGAGGATGAACGGGAAGACGAGGAACCAGTGATAGACTAGCTCTTCTTGTTGGGACAGGCACAGGTCACTCTATTTTCCCATCAGGAAGAAGAATTAACCACAGGCTCATCATCCCCCCAGAACAAGAACAGGGCCTGAAGCCATCCAGGGCTTTTGCGGCCAGCTCCCAAAAAAGCGAGTTGTAAAATGGAGCTTCAGGGCACTGCAATTCACAAACCTGCAGAGTTATAAATGATAACTCTCGTCCACAAATATATTGAGGGAAGGCAAAGAAGAGGATTTGAAATCAAGGCAGAATTGCAGGAAACAGATTTCAGGAGGTAGATTCGAATCGCCTTTAAAGCACATGAAAAGCGGCAAAACGTTGACAATGATGCCCTTGGCCAAAAAGGGCGTATGCGTTTTTTCCTGAATATATTCAGGAAAAAACGCATACGCCCTTTTTGGCCAAACAAGCCACCTGGAAAGGCAAATCAGGGCTACAAAGAAGACTCGCTACCCATCGGTCAAAAGGGCCATGCTGAAAAAAGTCTCAAAACCAGAAATGCAGGACAGGCCATGGAGAAATGGGAGCCTTGCGACACTGATGGGCGGGATGTAAATTGCCAACAGCCACTCTGGAGAAGTGTACGGTGTGTCCTGAAACATCTAAAAAACACAGCTTAGAGAGCATAGGGCACTTCCACTCATGGGGGTATAAATTGGGAAAATTAAAAATCAGCAAGACACAAGCACCCCAAAGTTTAGGGCTGCTCTGTTGACAAGGACCTCCACTTCATTCCACTTTCAATATCCCAGGAAAGAGAAAAATGGATAAAGAAGTTGTGGTCCTTATGTGCAATGGAATATCACTCAGCAATGAAATCAATGTCATAAGGCTAGTAGCAGCATGATGAGTGGATTTAGGTACGACGATTCTAAGTGAAATAAGTCACACAGAAAAGGACACTTCTCATAAGGTATCACTTATAGAGGGAATGTCAAAACCGTTACACTTGAACTGAATTACAAAACAGAACAGAGTCACACATGCAGAAAACACACTATGGCTGCTTAACGGGAAAGGGTGAGGTGGGGTGATACATAAAACAAGGGGTTTCAAATTAGCTCAGATACCGTTCCATAAACCCAATATGTAATAGTCAAGACCTACTCCTTGCTCAGAGAACTGGACTCAACACGCCCTATTCACCGCACAAGAATATATCTGACTAGTAATAATCTTAAAACCTATGTATTGATATCTCTCTGTTAGTGTGTCAAGTGGGTGTAAAGCGGCATAAACACAGCAGTGAAAAGCAGCTAAACCCCCATTATAAAAATAAATTACTTCGAAAAACCCATGAAACAAAGACAGTGAAAGAGAGAGAAATTCTTACACAATGCGTTCAGGGGCTGTGATGCCACCTGGATTGACCATATCTAGACCCACAGCTGGAAGAGACATAAGGGTGGACACTCTTGGGGCTGAGAGGTTTGGTGAGGTTGGGTGAGCAAACGCAGACCCTTTAAAGTAATACTGCGTGGTACCCATCGCATGGGTCCCAAATCTCCAGGTTCAAGGGCATCTTCCTACATCGAAAACATGCATGAGAAAACAAAAAAGATGGTACACCATGTGATGGGGAAGGTTTCTAAAACGCACCTCATTTCTCTTCTCCTTGTGCCCGGGTTCGCCATTCCAGCCGCTTTACTAAAAATCTCCCTACTTGGAGCATCAGCACATTTAACCTCCTGTTTCGTACAGGTTGCAATTTGTCCTGAGGATGAACGGGTAGACGGGGAACCAGTGAGAGACTAGCTCTTGGTGTTGGGACAGGCACAGGTCACTCTATTTTCCCATCAGGAAGAAGAATTAACCACAGGCTCATCCTCCCCCCCCGGAACCAGAACAGGGCCTGAAGCCATCTTCCACTTTTGCGGCCAGCTCCCAAAAAAGCGAGTTGTACAATGGAGCTTCAGGGCACTGAAATTCACAAACCTGCAAAGTTATAAATGATAACTCTCGTCCACAAATATATTGAGGGAAGGCAAAGAAGAGGATTTGAAATCAAGGCAGAATTGCAGGAAACAGATTTCAGGAGGTAGATTCGAATCGCCTTTAAAGCACATGAAAAGCGGCAAAACGTTGACAATGATGCCCTTGGCCAAAAAGGGCGTATGCGTTTTTTCCTGAATATATTCAGGAAAAAACGCATATGCCCCTTTTTGGCCAACCAAGCCACCTGGAAAGGCAAATCAGGGCTACAAAGAAGACTCGCTACCCATCGGTCAAAAGGGCCATGCTGAAAAAAGTCTCAAAACCAGAAATGCAGGACAGGCCATGGAGAAATGGGAGCCTTGCTACACTGATGGGCGGGATGTAAATTGCCAAAAGCCACTCTGGAGAAGTGTACGGTGTGTCCTGAAACATCTAAAAAACACAGCTTAGAGAGCATAGGGCACTTCCACTCATGGGGGTATAAATGGGAAAATGAAAAATCAGCAAGACACAAGCACCCCAAAGTTTAGGGCTGCTCTATTGACAAGGACCTCCACTTCATTCCACCTTCAATATCCCAGGAAAGAGAAAAATGGATAAAGAAGTTGTGGTCCTTATGTGCAATGGAATATCACTCAGCCATGAAATCAATGTCATAAGGCTAGTAGCAGCATGATGAGTGGATTTAGGTACGACGATTCTAAGTGAAATAAGTCACACAGAAAAGGACACTTCTCATAAGGTATCACTTATAGAGGGAATGTAAAAACCGTTACACTTGAACTGAATTACAAAACAGAGCAGAGTCACACATGCAGAAAACACACTATGGCTGCTTAACGGGAAAGGTGAGGTGGGGTGATACATAAAACAAGGGTTTCAAATTAGCTCAGATACCGTTCCATAAACCCAATATGTAATAGACAAGACCTACTCCTTGCTCAGAGAACTGGACTCAACACGCCCTATTCACCGCACAAGAATATATCTGACTAGTAATAATCTTAAAACCTATGTATTGATATCTCTCTCTTAGTGTGTCAAGTGGGTGTAAAGTGGCATAAACATAGCAGTGAAAAGCAGCTAAACCCCATTATAAAAATAAATTACTTCGAAAAACCCATGAAACAAAGACAGTGAAAGAGAGAGAAAATTCTTACACAATGCGTTCAGGGGCTGTGATGCAACCTGGATTGACCATATCTAGACCCACAGCTGATGAGACATAAGGGTGGACACTCTTGGGGCTGAGAGTTTGGTGAGGTTGGGTGAGCAAACGCAGACCCTTTAAAGTAATACTGCGTGGTACCCATCGCATGGGTCCCAAATCTCCAGGTTCAAGGGCATCTTCCTACATCGAAAACATGCATGAGGAAAACAAAAAGATGGTACACCATGTGATGGGGAAAGGTTTCTAAAACGCACCTCATTTCTCTTCTCCTTGTGCCCGGGGTCGCCATTCCAGCTGCTTTCCTAGCAATCTCCCTACTTGGAGCATCAGCACCTTTAACCTCCTGTTCCGTACAGGTTGCAATTTGTACTGAGGATGAACGGGAAGACGAGGAACCAGTGATAGACTAGCTCTTCTTGTTGGGACAGGCACAGGTCACTCTATTTTCCCATCAGGAAGAAGAATTAACCACAGGCTCATCATCCCCCCAGAACAAGAACAGGGCCTGAAGCCATCCAGGGCTTTTGCGGCCAGCTCCCAAAAAAGCGAGTTGTAAAATGGAGCTTCAGGGCACTGCAATTCACAAACCTGCAGAGTTATAAATGATAACTCTCGTCCACAAATATATTGAGGGAAGGCAAAGAAGAGGATTTGAAATCAAGGCAGAATTGCAGGAAACAGATTTCAGGAGGTAGATTCGAATCGCCTTTAAAGCACATGAAAAGCGGCAAAACGTTGACAATGATGCCCTTGGCCAAAAAGGGCGTATGCGTTTTTTCCTGAATATATTCAGGAAAACACGCATACGCCCTTTTTGGCCAAACAAGCCACCTGGAAAGGCAAATCAGGGCTACAAAGAAGACTCGCTACCCATCGGTCAAAAGGGCCATGCTGAAAAAAGTCTCAAAACCCAGAAATGCAGGACAGGCCATGGAGAAATGGGAGCCTTGCGACACTGATGGGCGGGATGTAAATTGCCAACAGCCACTCTGGAGAAGTGTACGGTGTGTCCTGAAACATCTAAAAAACACAGCTTAGAGAGCATAGGGCACTTCCACTCATGGGGGTATAAATTGGGGAAAATGAAAAATCAGCAAGACACAAGCACCCCAAAGTTTAGGGCTGCTCTGTTGACAAGGACCTCCACTTCATTCCACTTTCAATATCCCAGGAAAGAGAAAAATGGATAAAGAAGTTGTGGTCCTTATGTGCAATGGAATATCACTCAGCAATGAAATCAATGTCATAAGGCTAGTAGCAGCATGATGAGTGGATTTAGGTACGACGATTCTAAGTGAAATAAGTCACACAGAAAAGGACACTTCTCATAAGGTATCACTTATAGAGGGGAATGTCAAACCGTTACACTTGAACTGAATTACAAAACAGAACAGAGTCACACATGCAGAAAACACACTATGGCTGCTTAACGGGAAAGGTGAGGTGGGGTGATACATAAAACAAGGGTTTCAAATTAGCTCAGATACCGTTCCATAAACCCAATATGTAATAGTCAAGACCTACTCCTTGCTCAGAGAACTGGACTCAACACGCCCTATTCACCGCACAAGAATATATCTGACTAGTAATAATCTTAAAACCTATGTATTGATATCTCTCTGTTAGTGTGTCAAGTGGGTGTAAAGCGGCATAAACACAGCAGTGAAAAGCAGCTAAACCCCATTATAAAAATAAATTACTTCGAAAAACCCATGAAACAAAGACAGTGAAAGAGAGAGAAATTCTTACACAATGCGTTCAGGGGCTGTGATGCCACCTGGATTGACCATATCTAGACCCACAGCTGGAAGAGACATAAGGGTGGACACTCTTGGGGCTGAGAGGTTTGGTGAGGTTGGGTGAGCAAACGCAGACCCTTTAAAGTAATACTGCGTGGTACCCATCGCATGGGTCCCAAATCTCCAGGTTCAAGGGCATCTTCCTACATCGAAAACATGCATGAGAAAACAAAAAAGATGGTACACCATGTGATGGGGAAAGGTTCTAAAACGCACCTCATTTCTCTTCTCCTTGTGCCCGGGTTCGCCATTCCAGACGCTTTACTAAAAATCTCCCTACTTGGAGCATCAGCACATTTAACCTCCTGTTTCGTACAGGTTGCAATTTGTCCTGAGGATGAACGGGTAGACGGGGAACCAGTGAGAGACTAGCTCTTGGTGTTGGGACAGGCACAGGTCACTCTATTTTCCCATCAGGAAGAAGAATTAAACCACAGGCTCATCCTCCCCCCCCGGAACCAGAACAGGGCCTGAAGCCATCTTCCACTTTTGCGGCCAGCTCCCAAAAAAGCGAGTTGTAAAATGGAGCTTCAGGGCACTGAAATTCACAAACCTGCAAAGTTATAAATGATAACTCTCGTCCACAAATATATTGAGGGAAGGCAAAGAAGAGGATTTGAAATCAAGGCAGAATTGCAGGAAACAGATTTCAGGAGGTAGATTCGAATCGCCTTTAAAGCACATGAAAAGCGGCAAAACGTTGACAATGATGCCCTTGGCCAAAAAGGGCGTATGCGTTTTTTCCTGAATATATTCAGGAAAACACGCATATGCCCTTTTTGGCCAACCAAGCCACCTGGAAAGGCAAATCAGGGCTACAAAGAAGACTCGCTACCCATCGGTCAAAGGGCCATGCTGAAAAAAGTCTCAAAACCAGACATGCAGGACAGGCCATGGAGAAATGGGAGCCTTGCTACACTGATGGGCGGGATGTAAATTGCCAAAAGCCACTCTGGAGAAGTGTACGGTGTGTCCTGAAACATCTAAAAAACACAGCTTAGAGAGCATAGGGCACTTCCACTCATGGGGGTATAAATTGGGAAAATGAAAAATCAGCAAGACACAAGCACCCCAAAGTTTAGGGCTGCTCTATTGACAAGGACCTCCACTTCATTCCACCTTCAATATCCCAGGAAAGAGAAAAATGGATAAAGAAGTTGTGGTCCTTATGTGCAATGGAATATCACTCAGCCATGAAATCAATGTCATAAGGCTAGTAGCAGCATGATGAGTGGATTTAGGTACGACGATTCTAAGTGAAATAAGTCACACAGAAAAGGACACTTCTCATAAGGTATCACTTATAGAGGGAATGTAAAAACCGTTACACTTGAACTGAATTACAAAACAGAGCAGAGTCACACATGCAGAAAACACACTATGGCTGCTTAACGGGAAAGGTGAGGTGGGGTGATACATAAAACAAGGGTTTCAAATTAGCTCAGATACCGTTCCATAAACCCAATATGTAATAGACAAGACCTACTCCTTGCTCAGAGAACTGGACTCAACACGCCCTATTCACCGCACAAGAATATATCTGACTAGTAATAATCTTAAAACCTATGTATTGATATCTCTCTCTTAGTGTGTCAAGTGGGTGTAAAGTGGCATAAACATAGCAGTGAAAAGCAGCTAAACCCCATTATAAAAATAAATTACTTCGAAAAACCCATGAAACAAAGACAGTGAAAGAGAGAGAAATTCTTACACAATGCGTTCAGGGGCTGTGATGCAACCTGGATTGACCATATCTAGACCCACAGCTGGATGAGACATAAGGGTGGACACTCTTGGGGCTGAGAGGTTTGGTGAGGTTGGGTGAGCAAACGCAGACCCTTTAAAGTAATACTGCGTGGTACCCATCGCATGGGTCCCAAATCTCCAGGTTCAAGGGCATCTTCCTACATCGAAAACATGCATGAGAAAACAAAAAGATGGTACACCATGTGATGGGGAAAGGTTTCTAAAACGCACCTCATTTCTCTTCTCCTTGTGCCCGGGGTCGCCATTCCAGCCGCTTTACTAAAAATCTCCCTACTTGGAGCATCAGCACATTTAACCTCCTGTTTCGTACAGGTTGCAATTTGTCCTGAGGATGAACGGGTAGACGGGGAACCAGTGAGAGACTAGCTCTTGGTGTTGGGACAGGCACAGGTCACTCTATTTTCCCATCAGGAAGAAGAATTAACCACAGGCTCATCCTCCCCCCCCGGAACCAGAACAGGGCCTGAAGCCATCTTCCACTTTTGCGGCCAGCTCCCAAAAAAGCGAGTTGTAAAATGGAGCTTCAGGGCACTGAAATTCACAAACCTGCAAAGTTATAAATGATAACTCTCGTCCACAAATATATTGAGGGAAGGCAAAGAAGAGGATTTGAAATCAAGGCAGAATTGCAGGAAACAGATTTCAGGAGGTAGATTCGAATCGCCTTTAAAGCACATGAAAAGCGGCAAAACGTTGACAATGATGCCCTTGGCCAAAAAGGGCGTATGCGTTTTTTCCTGAATATATTCAGGAAAAAACGCATATGCCCTTTTTGGCCAACCAAGCCACCTGGAAAGGCAAATCAGGGCTACAAAGAAGACTCGCTACCCATCGGTCAAAAGGGCCATGCTGAAAAAAGTCTCAAAACCAGAAATGCAGGACAGGCCATGGAGAAATGGGAGCCTTGCTACACTGATGGGCGGGATGTAAATTGCCAAAAGCCACTCTGGAGAAGTGTACGGTGTGTCCTGAAACATCTAAAAAACACAGCTTAGAGAGCATAGGGCACTTCCACTCATGGGGGTATAAATTGGGAAAATTAAAAATCAGCAAGACACAAGCACCCCAAAGTTTAGGGCTGCTCTATTGACAAGGACCTCCACTTCATTCCACCTTCAATATCCCAGGAAAGAGAAAAATGGATAAAGAAGTTGTGGTCCTTATGTGCAATGGAATATCACTCAGCCATGAAATCAATGTCATAAGGCTAGTAGCAGCATGATGAGTGGATTTAGGTACGACGATTCTAAGTGAAATAAGTCACACAGAAAAGGACACTTCTCATAAGGTATCACTTATAGAGGGAATGTAAAAACCGTTACACTTGAACTGAATTACAAAACAGAGCAGAGTCACACATGCAGAAAACACACTATGGCTGCTTAACGGGAAAGGTGAGGTGGGGTGATACATAAAACAAGGGTTTCAAATTAGCTCAGATACCGTTCCATAAACCCAATATGTAATAGACAAGACCTACTCCTTGCTCAGAGAACTGGACTCAACACGCCCTATTCACCGCACAAGAATATATCTGACTAGTAATAATCTTAAAACCTATGTATTGATATCTCTCTCTTAGTGTGTCAAGTGGGTGTAAAGTGGCATAAACATAGCAGTGAAAAGCAGCTAAACCCCATTATAAAAATAAATTACTTCGAAAAACCCATGAAACAAAGACAGTGAAAGAGAGAGAAATTCTTACACAATGCGTTCAGGGGCTGTGATGCAACCTGGATTGACCATATCTAGACCCACAGCTGGATGAGACATAAGGGTGGACACTCTTGGGGCTGAGAGGTTTGGTGAGGTTGGGTGAGCAAACGCAGACCCTTTAAAGTAATACTGCGTGGTACCCATCGCATGGGTCCCAAATCTCCAGGTTCAAGGGCATCTTCCTACATCGAAAACATGCATGAGAAAACAAAAAGATGGTACACCATGTGATGGGGAAAGGTTTCTAAAACGCACCTCATTTCTCTTCTCCTTGTGCCCGGGGTCGCCATTCCAGCTGCTTTCCTAGCAATCTCCCTACTTGGAGCATCAGCACCTTTAACCTCCTGTTCCGTACAGGTTGCAATTTGTACTGAGGATGAACGGGAAGACGAGGAACCAGTGATAGACTAGCTCTTCTTGTTGGGACAGGCACAGGTCACTCTATTTTCCCATCAGGAAGAAGAATTAACCACAGGCTCATCATCCCCCCAGAACAAGAACAGGGCCTGAAGCCATCCAGGGCTTTTGCGGCCAGCTCCCAAAAAAGCGAGTTGTAAAATGGAGCTTCAGGGCACTGCAATTCACAAACCTGCAGAGTTATAAATGATAACTCTCGTCCACAAATATATTGAGGGAAGGCAAAGAAGAGGATTTGAAATCAAGGCAGAATTGCAGGAAACAGATTTCAGGAGGTAGATTCGAATCGCCTTTAAAGCACATGAAAAGCAGCAAAACGTTGACAATGATGCCCTTGGCCAAAAAGGGCGTATGCGTTTTTTCCTGAATATATTCAGGAAAAAACGCATACGCCCTTTTTGGCCAAACAAGCCACCTGGAAAGGCAAATCAGGGCTACAAAGAAGACTCGCTACCCATCGGTCAAAAGGGCCATGCTGAAAAAAGTCTCAAAACCAGAAATGCAGGACAGGCCATGGAGAAATGGGAGCCTTGCGACACTGATGGGCGGGATGTAAATTGCCAACAGCCACTCTGGAGAAGTGTACGGTGTGTCCTGAAACATCTAAAAAACACAGCTTAGAGAGCATAGGGCACTTCCACTCATGGGGGTATAAATTGGGAAAATTAAAAATCAGCAAGACACAAGCACCCCAAAGTTTAGGGCTGCTCTGTTGACAAGGACCTCCACTTCATTCCACTTTCAATATCCCAGGAAAGAGAAAAATGGATAAAGAAGTTGTGGTCCTTATGTGCAATGGAATATCACTCAGCAATGAAATCAATGTCATAAGGCTAGTAGCAGCATGATGAGTGGATTTAGGTACGACGATTCTAAGTGAAATAAGTCACACAGAAAAGGACACTTCTCATAAGGTATCACTTATAGAGGGAATGTCAAAACCGTTACACTTGAACTGAATTACAAAACAGAACAGAGTCACACATGCAGAAAACACACTATGGCTGCTTAACGGGAAAGGTGAGGTGGGGTGATACATAAAACAAGGGTTTCAAATTAGCTCAGATACCGTTCCATAAACCCAATATGTAATAGTCAAGACCTACTCCTTGCTCAGAGAACTGGACTCAACACGCCCTATTCACCGCACAAGAATATATCTGACTAGTAATAATCTTAAAACCTATGTATTGATATCTCTCTGTTAGTGTGTCAAGTGGGTGTAAAGCGGCATAAACACAGCAGTGAAAAGCAGCTAAACCCCATTATAAAAATAAATTACTTCGAAAAACCCATGAAACAAAGACAGTGAAAGAGAGAGAAATTCTTACACAATGCGTTCAGGGGCTGTGATGCCACCTGGATTGACCATATCTAGACCCACAGCTGGAAGAGACATAAGGGTGGACACTCTTGGGGCTGAGAGGTTTGGTGAGGTTGGGTGAGCAAACGCAGACCCTTTAAAGTAATACTGCGTGGTACCCATCGCATGGGTCCCAAATCTCCAGGTTCAAGGGCATCTTCCTACATCGAAAACATGCATGAGAAAACAAAAAAGATGGTACACCATGTGATGGGGAAAGGTTTCTAAAACGCACCTCATTTCTCTTCTCCTTGTGCCCGGGTTCGCCATTCCAGCCGCTTTACTAAAAATCTCCCTACTTGGAGCATCAGCACATTTAACCTCCTGTTTCGTACAGGTTGCAATTTGTCCTGAGGATGAACGGGTAGACGGGGAACCAGTGAGAGACTAGCTCTTGGTGTTGGGACAGGCACAGGTCACTCTATTTTCCCATCAGGAAGAATTAACCACAGGCTCATCCTCCCCCCCCGGAACCAGAACAGGGCCTGAAGCCATCTTCCACTTTTGCGGCCAGCTCCCAAAAAAGCGAGTTGTAAAATGGAGCTTCAGGGCACTGAAATTCACAAACCTGCAAAGTTATAAATGATAACTCTCGTCCACAAATATATTGAGGGAAGGCAAAGAAGAGGATTTGAAATCAAGGCAGAATTGCAGGAAACAGATTTCAGGAGGTAGATTCGAATCGCCTTTAAAGCACATGAAAAGCGGCAAAACGTTGACAATGATGCCCTTGGCCAAAAAGGGCGTATGCGTTTTTTCCTGAATATATTCAGGAAAAAACGCATATGCCCTTTTTGGCCAACCAAGCCACCTGGAAAGGCAAATCAGGGCTACAAAGAAGACTCGCTACCCATCGGTCAAAAGGGCCATGCTGAAAAAAGTCTCAAAACCAGAAATGCAGGACAGGCCATGGAGAAATGGGAGCCTTGCTACACTGATGGGCGGGATGTAAATTGCCAAAAGCCACTCTGGAGAAGTGTACGGTGTGTCCTGAAACATCTAAAAAACACAGCTTAGAGAGCATAGGGCACTTCCACTCATGGGGGTATAAATTGGGAAAATGAAAAATCAGCAAGACACAAGCACCCCAAAGTTTAGGGCTGCTCTATTGACAAGGACCTCCACTTCATTCCACCTTCAATATCCCAGGAAAGAGAAAAATGGATAAAGAAGTTGTGGTCCTTATGTGCAATGGAATATCACTCAGCCATGAAATCAATGTCATAAGGCTAGTAGCAGCATGATGAGTGGATTTAGGTACGACGATTCTAAGTGAAATAAGTCACACAGAAAAGGACACTTCTCATAAGGTATCACTTATAGAGGGAATGTAAAAACCGTTACACTTGAACTGAATTACAAAACAGAGCAGAGTCACACATGCAGAAAACACACTATGGCTGCTTAACGGGAAAGGTGAGGTGGGGTGATACATAAAACAAGGGTTTCAAATTAGCTCAGATACCGTTCCATAAACCCAATATGTAATAGACAAGACCTACTCCTTGCTCAGAGAACTGGACTCAACACGCCCTATTCACCGCACAAGAATATATCTGACTAGTAATAATCTTAAAACCTATGTATTGATATCTCTCTCTTAGTGTGTCAAGTGGGTGTAAAGTGGCATAAACATAGCAGTGAAAAGCAGCTAAACCCCATTATAAAAATAAATTACTTCGAAAAACCCATGAAACAAAGACAGTGAAAGAGAGAGAAATTCTTACACAATGCGTTCAGGGGCTGTGATGCAACCTGGATTGACCATATCTAGACCCACAGCTGGATGAGACATAAGGGTGGACACTCTTGGGGCTGAGAGGTTTGGTGAGGTTGGGTGAGCAAACGCAGACCCTTTAAAGTAATACTGCGTGGTACCCATCGCATGGGTCCCAAATCTCCAGGTTCAAGGGCATCTTCCTACATCGAAAACATGCATGAGAAAACAAAAAGATGGTACACCATGTGATGGGGAAAGGTTTCTAAAACGCACCTCATTTCTCTTCTCCTTGTGCCCGGGGTCGCCATTCCAGCTGCTTTCCTAGCAATCTCCCTACTTGGAGCATCAGCACCTTTAACCTCCTGTTCCGTACAGGTTGCAATTTGTACTGAGGATGAACGGGAAGACGAGGAACCAGTGATAGACTAGCTCTTCTTGTTGGGACAGGCACAGGTCACTCTATTTTCCCATCAGGAAGAAGAATTAACCACAGGCTCATCATCCCCCCAGAACAAGAACAGGGCCTGAAGCCATCCAGGGCTTTTGCGGCCAGCTCCCAAAAAAGCGAGTTGTAAAATGGAGCTTCAGGGCACTGCAATTCACAAACCTGCAGAGTTATAAATGATAACTCTCGTCCACAAATATATTGAGGGAAGGCAAAGAAGAGGATTTGAAATCAAGGCAGAATTGCAGGAAACAGATTTCAGGAGGTAGATTCGAATCGCCTTTAAAGCACATGAAAAGCGGCAAAACGTTGACAATGATGCCCTTGGCCAAAAAGGGCGTATGCGTTTTTTCCTGAATATATTCAGGAAAAAACGCATACGCCCTTTTTGGCCAAACAAGCCACCTGGAAAGGCAAATCAGGGCTACAAAGAAGACTCGCTACCCATCGGTCAAAAGGGCCATGCTGAAAAAAGTCTCAAAACCAGAAATGCAGGACAGGCCATGGAGAAATGGGAGCCTTGCGACACTGATGGGCGGGATGTAAATTGCCAACAGCCACTCTGGAGAAGTGTACGGTGTGTCCTGAAACATCTAAAAAACACAGCTTAGAGAGCATAGGGCACTTCCACTCATGGGGGTATAAATTGGGAAAATTAAAAATCAGCAAGACACAAGCACCCCAAAGTTTAGGGCTGCTCTGTTGACAAGGACCTCCACTTCATTCCACTTTCAATATCCCAGGAAAGAGAAAAATGGATAAAGAAGTTGTGGTCCTTATGTGCAATGGAATATCACTCAGCAATGAAATCAATGTCATAAGGCTAGTAGCAGCATGATGAGTGGATTTAGGTACGACGATTCTAAGTGAAATAAGTCACACAGAAAAGGACACTTCTCATAAGGTATCACTTATAGAGGGAATGTCAAAACCGTTACACTTGAACTGAATTACAAAACAGAACAGAGTCACACATGCAGAAAACACACTATGGCTGCTTAACGGGAAAGGTGAGGTGGGGTGATACATAAAACAAGGGTTTCAAATTAGCTCAGATACCGTTCCATAAACCCAATATGTAATAGTCAAGACCTACTCCTTGCTCAGAGAACTGGACTCAACACGCCCTATTCACCGCACAAGAATATATCTGACTAGTAATAATCTTAAAACCTATGTATTGATATCTCTCTGTTAGTGTGTCAAGTGGGTGTAAAGCGGCATAAACACAGCAGTGAAAAGCAGCTAAACCCCATTATAAAAATAAATTACTTCGAAAAACCCATGAAACAAAGACAGTGAAAGAGAGAGAAATTCTTACACAATGCGTTCAGGGGCTGTGATGCCACCTGGATTGACCATATCTAGACCCACAGCTGGAAGAGACATAAGGGTGGACACTCTTGGGGCTGAGAGGTTTGGTGAGGTTGGGTGAGCAAACGCAGACCCTTTAAAGTAATACTGCGTGGTACCCATCGCATGGGTCCCAAATCTCCAGGTTCAAGGGCATCTTCCTACATCGAAAACATGCATGAGAAAACAAAAAAGATGGTACACCATGTGATGGGGAAAGGTTTCTAAAACGCACCTCATTTCTCTTCTCCTTGTGCCCGGGTTCGCCATTCCAGCCGCTTTACTAAAAATCTCCCTACTTGGAGCATCAGCACATTTAACCTCCTGTTTCGTACAGGTTGCAATTTGTCCTGAGGATGAACGGGTAGACGGGGAACCAGTGAGAGACTAGCTCTTGGTGTTGGGACAGGCACAGGTCACTCTATTTTCCCATCAGGAAGAAGAATTAACCACAGGCTCATCCTCCCCCCCCGGAACCAGAACAGGGCCTGAAGCCATCTTCCACTTTTGCGGCCAGCTCCCAAAAAAGCGAGTTGTAAAATGGAGCTTCAGGGCACTGAAATTCACAAACCTGCAAAGTTATAAATGATAACTCTCGTCCACAAATATATTGAGGGAAGGCAAAGAAGAGGATTTGAAATCAAGGCAGAATTGCAGGAAACAGATTTCAGGAGGTAGATTCGAATCGCCTTTAAAGCACATGAAAAGCGGCAAAACGTTGACAATGATGCCCTTGGCCAAAAAGGGCGTATGCGTTTTTTCCTGAATATATTCAGGAAAAAACGCATATGCCCTTTTTGGCCAACCAAGCCACCTGGAAAGGCAAATCAGGGCTACAAAGAAGACTCGCTACCCATCGGTCAAAAGGGCCATGCTGAAAAAAGTCTCAAAACCAGAAATGCAGGACAGGCCATGGAGAAATGGGAGCCTTGCTACACTGATGGGCGGGATGTAAATTGCCAAAAGCCACTCTGGAGAAGTGTACGGTGTGTCCTGAAACATCTAAAAAACACAGCTTAGAGAGCATAGGGCACTTCCACTCATGGGGGTATAAATTGGGAAAATGAAAAATCAGCAAGACACAAGCACCCCAAAGTTTAGGGCTGCTCTATTGACAAGGACCTCCACTTCATTCCACCTTCAATATCCCAGGAAAGAGAAAAATGGATAAAGAAGTTGTGGTCCTTATGTGCAATGGAATATCACTCAGCCATGAAATCAATGTCATAAGGCTAGTAGCAGCATGATGAGTGGATTTAGGTACGACGATTCTAAGTGAAATAAGTCACACAGAAAAGGACACTTCTCATAAGGTATCACTTATAGAGGGAATGTAAAAACCGTTACACTTGAACTGAATTACAAAACAGAGCAGAGTCACACATGCAGAAAACACACTATGGCTGCTTAACGGGAAAGGTGAGGTGGGGTGATACATAAAACAAGGGTTTCAAATTAGCTCAGATACCGTTCCATAAACCCAATATGTAATAGACAAGACCTACTCCTTGCTCAGAGAACTGGACTCAACACGCCCTATTCACCGCACAAGAATATATCTGACTAGTAATAATCTTAAAACCTATGTATTGATATCTCTCTCTTAGTGTGTCAAGTGGGTGTAAAGTGGCATAAACATAGCAGTGAAAAGCAGCTAAACCCCATTATAAAAATAAATTACTTCGAAAAACCCATGAAACAAAGACAGTGAAAGAGAGAGAAATTCTTACACAATGCGTTCAGGGGCTGTGATGCAACCTGGATTGACCATATCTAGACCCACAGCTGGATGAGACATAAGGGTGGACACTCTTGGGGCTGAGAGGTTTGGTGAGGTTGGGTGAGCAAACGCAGACCCTTTAAAGTAATACTGCGTGGTACCCATCGCATGGGTCCCAAATCTCCAGGTTCAAGGGCATCTTCCTACATCGAAAACATGCATGAGAAAACAAAAAGATGGTACACCATGTGATGGGGAAAGGTTTCTAAAACGCACCTCATTTCTCTTCTCCTTGTGCCCGGGGTCGCCATTCCAGCTGCTTTCCTAGCAATCTCCCTACTTGGAGCATCAGCACCTTTAACCTCCTGTTCCGTACAGGTTGCAATTTGTACTGAGGATGAACGGGAAGACGAGGAACCAGTGATAGACTAGCTCTTCTTGTTGGGACAGGCACAGGTCACTCTATTTTCCCATCAGGAAGAAGAATTAACCACAGGCTCATCATCCCCCCAGAACAAGAACAGGGCCTGAAGCCATCCAGGGCTTTTGCGGCCAGCTCCCAAAAAAGCGAGTTGTAAAATGGAGCTTCAGGGCACTGCAATTCACAAACCTGCAGAGTTATAAATGATAACTCTCGTCCACAAATATATTGAGGGAAGGCAAAGAAGAGGATTTGAAATCAAGGCAGAATTGCAGGAAACAGATTTCAGGAGGTAGATTCGAATCGCCTTTAAAGCACATGAAAAGCGGCAAAACGTTGACAATGATGCCCTTGGCCAAAAAGGGCGTATGCGTTTTTTCCTGAATATATTCAGGAAAAAACGCATACGCCCTTTTTGGCCAAACAAGCCACCTGGAAAGGCAAATCAGGGCTACAAAGAAGACTCGCTACCCATCGGTCAAAAGGGCCATGCTGAAAAAAGTCTCAAAACCAGAAATGCAGGACAGGCCATGGAGAAATGGGAGCCTTGCGACACTGATGGGCGGGATGTAAATTGCCAACAGCCACTCTGGAGAAGTGTACGGTGTGTCCTGAAACATCTAAAAAACACAGCTTAGAGAGCATAGGGCACTTCCACTCATGGGGGTATAAATTGGGAAAATTAAAAATCAGCAAGACACAAGCACCCCAAAGTTTAGGGCTGCTCTGTTGACAAGGACCTCCACTTCATTCCACTTTCAATATCCCAGGAAAGAGAAAAATGGATAAAGAAGTTGTGGTCCTTATGTGCAATGGAATATCACTCAGCAATGAAATCAATGTCATAAGGCTAGTAGCAGCATGATGAGTGGATTTAGGTACGACGATTCTAAGTGAAATAAGTCACACAGAAAAGGACACTTCTCATAAGGTATCACTTATAGAGGGAATGTCAAAACCGTTACACTTGAACTGAATTACAAAACAGAACAGAGTCACACATGCAGAAAACACACTATGGCTGCTTAACGGGAAAGGTGAGGTGGGGTGATACATAAAACAAGGGTTTCAAATTAGCTCAGATACCGTTCCATAAACCCAATATGTAATAGTCAAGACCTACTCCTTGCTCAGAGAACTGGACTCAACACGCCCTATTCACCGCACAAGAATATATCTGACTAGTAATAATCTTAAAACCTATGTATTGATATCTCTCTGTTAGTGTGTCAAGTGGGTGTAAAGCGGCATAAACACAGCAGTGAAAAGCAGCTAAACCCCATTATAAAAATAAATTACTTCGAAAAACCCATGAAACAAAGACAGTGAAAGAGAGAGAAATTCTTACACAATGCGTTCAGGGGCTGTGATGCCACCTGGATTGACCATATCTAGACCCACAGCTGGAAGAGACATAAGGGTGGACACTCTTGGGGCTGAGAGGTTTGGTGAGGTTGGGTGAGCAAACGCAGACCCTTTAAAGTAATACTGCGTGGTACCCATCGCATGGGTCCCAAATCTCCAGGTTCAAGGGCATCTTCCTACATCGAAAACATGCATGAGAAAACAAAAAAGATGGTACACCATGTGATGGGGAAAGGTTTCTAAAACGCACCTCATTTCTCTTCTCCTTGTGCCCGGGTTCGCCATTCCAGCCGCTTTACTAAAAATCTCCCTACTTGGAGCATCAGCACATTTAACCTCCTGTTTCGTACAGGTTGCAATTTGTCCTGAGGATGAACGGGTAGACGGGGAACCAGTGAGAGACTAGCTCTTGGTGTTGGGACAGGCACAGGTCACTCTATTTTCCCATCAGGAAGAAGAATTAACCACAGGCTCATCCTCCCCCCCCGGAACCAGAACAGGGCCTGAAGCCATCTTCCACTTTTGCGGCCAGCTCCCAAAAAAGCGAGTTGTAAAATGGAGCTTCAGGGCACTGAAATTCACAAACCTGCAAAGTTATAAATGATAACTCTCGTCCACAAATATATTGAGGGAAGGCAAAGAAGAGGATTTGAAATCAAGGCAGAATTGCAGGAAACAGATTTCAGGAGGTAGATTCGAATCGCCTTTAAAGCACATGAAAAGCGGCAAAACGTTGACAATGATGCCCTTGGCCAAAAAGGGCGTATGCGTTTTTTCCTGAATATATTCAGGAAAAAACGCATACGCCCTTTTTGGCCAACCAAGCCACCTGGAAAGGCAAATCAGGGCTACAAAGAAGACTCGCTACCCATCGGTCAAAAGGGCCATGCTGAAAAAAGTCTCAAAACCAGAAATGCAGGACAGGCCATGGAGAAATGGGAGCCTTGCTACACTGATGGGCGGGATGTAAATTGCCAAAAGCCACTCTGGAGAAGTGTACGGTGTGTCCTGAAACATCTAAAAAACACAGCTTAGAGAGCATAGGGCACTTCCACTCATGGGGGTATAAATTGGGAAAATGAAAAATCAGCAAGACACAAGCACCCCAAAGTTTAGGGCTGCTCTATTGACAAGGACCTCCACTTCATTCCACCTTCAATATCCCAGGAAAGAGAAAAATGGATAAAGAAGTTGTGGTCCTTATGTGCAATGGAATATCACTCAGCCATGAAATCAATGTCATAAGGCTAGTAGCAGCATGATGAGTGGATTTAGGTACGACGATTCTAAGTGAAATAAGTCACACAGAAAAGGACACTTCTCATAAGGTATCACTTATAGAGGGAATGTAAAAACCGTTACACTTGAACTGAATTACAAAACAGAGCAGAGTCACACATGCAGAAAACACACTATGGCTGCTTAACGGGAAAGGTGAGGTGGGGTGATACATAAAACAAGGGTTTCAAATTAGCTCAGATACCGTTCCATAAACCCAATATGTAATAGACAAGACCTACTCCTTGCTCAGAGAACTGGACTCAACACGCCCTATTCACCGCACAAGAATATATCTGACTAGTAATAATCTTAAAACCTATGTATTGATATCTCTCTCTTAGTGTGTCAAGTGGGTGTAAAGTGGCATAAACATAGCAGTGAAAAGCAGCTAAACCCCATTATAAAAATAAATTACTTCGAAAAACCCATGAAACAAAGACAGTGAAAGAGAGAGAAATTCTTACACAATGCGTTCAGGGGCTGTGATGCAACCTGGATTGACCATATCTAGACCCACAGCTGGATGAGACATAAGGGTGGACACTCTTGGGGCTGAGAGGTTTGGTGAGGTTGGGTGAGCAAACGCAGACCCTTTAAAGTAATACTGCGTGGTACCCATCGCATGGGTCCCAAATCTCCAGGTTCAAGGGCATCTTCCTACATCGAAAACATGCATGAGAAAACAAAAAGATGGTACACCATGTGATGGGGAAAGGTTTCTAAAACGCACCTCATTTCTCTTCTCCTTGTGCCCGGGGTCGCCATTCCAGCTGCTTTCCTAGCAATCTCCCTACTTGGAGCATCAGCACCTTTAACCTCCTGTTCCGTACAGGTTGCAATTTGTACTGAGGATGAACGGGAAGACGAGGAACCAGTGATAGACTAGCTCTTCTTGTTGGGACAGGCACAGGTCACTCTATTTTCCCATCAGGAAGAAGAATTAACCACAGGCTCATCATCCCCCCAGAACAAGAACAGGGCCTGAAGCCATCCAGGGCTTTTGCGGCCAGCTCCCAAAAAAGCGAGTTGTAAAATGGAGCTTCAGGGCACTGCAATTCACAAACCTGCAGAGTTATAAATGATAACTCTCGTCCACAAATATATTGAGGGAAGGCAAAGAAGAGGATTTGAAATCAAGGCAGAATTGCAGGAAACAGATTTCAGGAGGTAGATTCGAATCGCCTTTAAAGCACATGAAAAGCGGCAAAACGTTGACAATGATGCCCTTGGCCAAAAAGGGCGTATGCGTTTTTTCCTGAATATATTCAGGAAAAAACGCATACGCCCTTTTTGGCCAAACAAGCCACCTGGAAAGGCAAATCAGGGCTACAAAGAAGACTCGCTACCCATCGGTCAAAAGGGCCATGCTGAAAAAAGTCTCAAAACCAGAAATGCAGGACAGGCCATGGAGAAATGGGAGCCTTGCGACACTGATGGGCGGGATGTAAATTGCCAACAGCCACTCTGGAGAAGTGTACGGTGTGTCCTGAAACATCTAAAAAACACAGCTTAGAGAGCATAGGGCACTTCCACTCATGGGGGTATAAATTGGGCAAAATTAAAAATCAGCAAGACACAAGCACCCCAAAGTTTAGGGCTGCTCTCTTGACAAGGACCTCCACTTCATTCCACTTTCAATATCCCAGGAAAGAGAAAAATGGATAAAGAAGTTGTGGTCCTTATGTGCAATGGAATATCACTCAGCAATGAAATCAATGTCATAAGGCTAGTAGCAGCATGATGAGTGGATTTAGGTACGACGATTCTAAGTGAAATAAGTCACACAGAAAAGGACACTTCTCATAAGGTATCACTTATAGAGGGAATGTCAAAACCGTTACACTTGAACTGAATTACAAAACAGAACAGAGTCACACATGCAGAAAACACACTATGGCTGCTTAACGGGAAAGGTGAGGTGGGGTGATACATAAAACAAGGGTTTCAAATTAGCTCAGATACCGTTCCATAAACCCAATATGTAATAGTCAAGACCTACTCCTTGCTCAGAGAACTGGACTCAACACGCCCTATTCACCGCACAAGAATATATCTGACTAGTAATAATCTTAAAACCTATGTATTGATATCTCTCTGTTAGTGTGTCAAGTGGGTGTAAAGCGGCATAAACACAGCAGTGAAAAGCAGCTAAACCCCATTATAAAAATAAATTACTTCGAAAAACCCATGAAACAAAGACAGTGAAAGAGAGAGAAATTCTTACACAATGCGTTCAGGGGCTGTGATGCCACCTGGATTGACCATATCTAGACCCACAGCTGGAAGAGACATAAGGGTGGACACTCTTGGGGCTGAGAGGTTTGGTGAGGTTGGGTGAGCAAACGCAGACCCTTTAAAGTAATACTGCGTGGTACCCATCGCATGGGTCCCAAATCTCCAGGTTCAAGGGCATCTTCCTACATCGAAAACATGCATGAGAAAACAAAAAAGATGGTACACCATGTGATGGGGAAAGGTTTCTAAAACGCACCTCATTTCTCTTCTCCTTGTGCCCGGGTTCGCCATTCCAGCCGCTTTACTAAAAATCTCCCTACTTGGAGCATCAGCACATTTAACCTCCTGTTTCGTACAGGTTGCAATTTGTCCTGAGGATGAACGGGTAGACGGGGAACCAGTGAGAGACTAGCTCTTGGTGTTGGGACAGGCACAGGTCACTCTATTTTCCCATCAGGAAGAAGAATTAACCACAGGCTCATCCTCCCCCCCCGGAACCAGAACAGGGCCTGAAGCCATCTTCCACTTTTGCGGCCAGCTCCCAAAAAAGCGAGTTGTAAAATGGAGCTTCAGGGCACTGAAATTCACAAACCTGCAAAGTTATAAATGATAACTCTCGTCCACAAATATATTGAGGGAAGGCAAAGAAGAGGATTTGAAATCAAGGCAGAATTGCAGGAAACAGATTTCAGGAGGTAGATTCGAATCGCCTTTAAAGCACATGAAAAGCGGCAAAACGTTGACAATGATGCCCTTGGCCAAAAAGGGCGTATGCGTTTTTTCCTGAATATATTCAGGAAAAAACGCATACGCCCTTTTTGGCCAACCAAGCCACCTGGAAAGGCAAATCAGGGCTACAAAGAAGACTCGCTACCCATCGGTCAAAAGGGCCATGCTGAAAAAAGTCTCAAAACCAGAAATGCAGGACAGGCCATGGAGAAATGGGAGCCTTGCTACACTGATGGGCGGGATGTAAATTGCCAAAAGCCACTCTGGAGAAGTGTACGGTGTGTCCTGAAACATCTAAAAAACACAGCTTAGAGAGCATAGGGCACTTCCACTCATGGGGGTATAAATTGGGAAAATGAAAAATCAGCAAGACACAAGCACCCCAAAGTTTAGGGCTGCTCTATTGACAAGGACCTCCACTTCATTCCACCTTCAATATCCCAGGAAAGAGAAAAATGGATAAAGAAGTTGTGGTCCTTATGTGCAATGGAATATCACTCAGCCATGAAATCAATGTCATAAGGCTAGTAGCAGCATGATGAGTGGATTTAGGTACGACGATTCTAAGTGAAATAAGTCACACAGAAAAGGACACTTCTCATAAGGTATCACTTATAGAGGGAATGTAAAAACCGTTACACTTGAACTGAATTACAAAACAGAGCAGAGTCACACATGCAGAAAACACACTATGGCTGCTTAACGGGAAAGGTGAGGTGGGGTGATACATAAAACAAGGGTTTCAAATTAGCTCAGATACCGTTCCATAAACCCAATATGTAATAGACAAGACCTACTCCTTGCTCAGAGAACTGGACTCAACACGCCCTATTCACCGCACAAGAATATATCTGACTAGTAATAATCTTAAAACCTATGTATTGATATCTCTCTCTTAGTGTGTCAAGTGGGTGTAAAGTGGCATAAACATAGCAGTGAAAAGCAGCTAAACCCCATTATAAAAATAAATTACTTCGAAAAACCCATGAAACAAAGACAGTGAAAGAGAGAGAAATTCTTACACAATGCGTTCAGGGGCTGTGATGCCACCTGGATTGACCATATCTAGACCCACAGCTGGAAGAGACATAAGGGTGGACACTCTTGGGGCTGAGAGGTTTGGTGAGGTTGGGTGAGCAAACGCAGACCCTTTAAAGTAATACTGCGTGGTACCCATCGCATGGGTCCCAAATCTCCAGGTTCAAGGGCATCTTCCTACATCGAAAACATGCATGAGAAAACAAAAAGATGGTACACCATGTGATGGGGAAAGGTTTCTAAAACGCACCTCATTTCTCTTCTCCTTGTGCCCGGGGTCGCCATTCCAGCTGCTTTCCTAGCAATCTCCCTACTTGGAGCATCAGCACCTTTAACCTCCTGTTCCGTACAGGTTGCAATTTGTACTGAGGATGAACGGGAAGACGAGGAACCAGTGATAGACTAGCTCTTCTTGTTGGGACAGGCACAGGTCACTCTATTTTCCCATCAGGAAGAAGAATTAACCACAGGCTCATCATCCCCCCAGAACAAGAACAGGGCCTGAAGCCATCCAGGGCTTTTGCGGCCAGCTCCCAAAAAAGCGAGTTGTAAAATGGAGCTTCAGGGCACTGCAATTCACAAACCTGCAGAGTTATAAATGATAACTCTCGTCCACAAATATATTGAGGGAAGGCAAAGAAGAGGATTTGAAATCAAGGCAGAATTGCAGGAAACAGATTTCAGGAGGTAGATTCGAATCGCCTTTAAAGCACATGAAAAGCGGCAAAACGTTGACAATGATGCCCTTGGCCAAAAAGGGCGTATGCGTTTTTTCCTGAATATATTCAGGAAAAAACGCATACGCCCTTTTTGGCCAAACAAGCCACCTGGAAAGGCAAATCAGGGCTACAAAGAAGACTCGCTACCCATCGGTCAAAAGGGCCATGCTGAAAAAAGTCTCAAAACCAGAAATGCAGGACAGGCCATGGAGAAATGGGAGCCTTGCGACACTGATGGGCGGGATGTAAATTGCCAACAGCCACTCTGGAGAAGTGTACGGTGTGTCCTGAAACATCTAAAAAACACAGCTTAGAGAGCATAGGGCACTTCCACTCATGGGGGTATAAATTGGGAAAATTAAAAATCAGCAAGACACAAGCACCCCAAAGTTTAGGGCTGCTCTCTTGACAAGGACCTCCACTTCATTCCACTTTCAATATCCCAGGAAAGAGAAAAATGGATAAAGAAGTTGTGGTCCTTATGTGCAATGGAATATCACTCAGCAATGAAATCAATGTCATAAGGCTAGTAGCAGCATGATGAGTGGATTTAGGTACGACGATTCTAAGTGAAATAAGTCACACAGAAAAGGACACTTCTCATAAGGTATCACTTATAGAGGGAATGTCAAAACCGTTACACTTGAACTGAATTACAAAACAGAACAGAGTCACACATGCAGAAAACACACTATGGCTGCTTAACGGGAAAGGTGAGGTGGGGTGATACATAAAACAAGGGTTTCAAATTAGCTCAGATACCGTTCCATAAACCCAATATGTAATAGTCAAGACCTACTCCTTGCTCAGAGAACTGGACTCAACACGCCCTATTCACCGCACAAGAATATATCTGACTAGTAATAATCTTAAAACCTATGTATTGATATCTCTCTGTTAGTGTGTCAAGTGGGTGTAAAGCGGCATAAACACAGCAGTGAAAAGCAGCTAAACCCCATTATAAAAATAAATTACTTCGAAAAACCCATGAAACAAAGACAGTGAAAGAGAGAGAAATTCTTACACAATGCGTTCAGGGGCTGTGATGCCACCTGGATTGACCATATCTAGACCCACAGCTGGAAGAGACATAAGGGTGGACACTCTTGGGGCTGAGAGGTTTGGTGAGGTTGGGTGAGCAAACGCAGACCCTTTAAAGTAATACTGCGTGGTACCCATCGCATGGGTCCCAAATCTCCAGGTTCAAGGGCATCTTCCTACATCGAAAACATGCATGAGAAAACAAAAAAGATGGTACACCATGTGATGGGGAAAGGTTTCTAAAACGCACCTCATTTCTCTTCTCCTTGTGCCCGGGTTCGCCATTCCAGCCGCTTTACTAAAAATCTCCCTACTTGGAGCATCAGCACATTTAACCTCCTGTTTCGTACAGGTTGCAATTTGTCCTGAGGATGAACGGGTAGACGGGGAACCAGTGAGAGACTAGCTCTTGGTGTTGGGACAGGCACAGGTCACTCTATTTTCCCATCAGGAAGAAGAATTAACCACAGGCTCATCCTCCCCCCCCGGAACCAGAACAGGGCCTGAAGCCATCTTCCACTTTTGCGGCCAGCTCCCAAAAAAGCGAGTTGTAAAATGGAGCTTCAGGGCACTGAAATTCACAAACCTGCAAAGTTATAAATGATAACTCTCGTCCACAAATATATTGAGGGAAGGCAAAGAAGAGGATTTGAAATCAAGGCAGAATTGCAGGAAACAGATTTCAGGAGGTAGATTCGAATCGCCTTTAAAGCACATGAAAAGCGGCAAAACGTTGACAATGATGCCCTTGGCCAAAAAGGGCGTATGCGTTTTTTCCTGAATATATTCAGGAAAAAACGCATACGCCCTTTTTGGCCAACCAAGCCACCTGGAAAGGCAAATCAGGGCTACAAAGAAGACTCGCTACCCATCGGTCAAAAGGGCCATGCTGAAAAAAGTCTCAAAACCAGAAATGCAGGACAGGCCATGGAGAAATGGGAGCCTTGCTACACTGATGGGCGGGATGTAAATTGCCAAAAGCCACTCTGGAGAAGTGTACGGTGTGTCCTGAAACATCTAAAAAACACAGCTTAGAGAGCATAGGGCACTTCCACTCATGGGGGTATAAATTGGGAAAATGAAAAATCAGCAAGACACAAGCACCCCAAAGTTTAGGGCTGCTCTATTGACAAGGACCTCCACTTCATTCCACCTTCAATATCCCAGGAAAGAGAAAAATGGATAAAGAAGTTGTGGTCCTTATGTGCAATGGAATATCACTCAGCCATGAAATCAATGTCATAAGGCTAGTAGCAGCATGATGAGTGGATTTAGGTACGACGATTCTAAGTGAAATAAGTCACACAGAAAAGGACACTTCTCATAAGGTATCACTTATAGAGGGAATGTAAAAACCGTTACACTTGAACTGAATTACAAAACAGAGCAGAGTCACACATGCAGAAAACACACTATGGCTGCTTAACGGGAAAGGTGAGGTGGGGTGATACATAAAACAAGGGTTTCAAATTAGCTCAGATACCGTTCCATAAACCCAATATGTAATAGACAAGACCTACTCCTTGCTCAGAGAACTGGACTCAACACGCCCTATTCACCGCACAAGAATATATCTGACTAGTAATAATCTTAAAACCTATGTATTGATATCTCTCTCTTAGTGTGTCAAGTGGGTGTAAAGTGGCATAAACATAGCAGTGAAAAGCAGCTAAACCCCATTATAAAAATAAATTACTTCGAAAAACCCATGAAACAAAGACAGTGAAAGAGAGAGAAATTCTTACACAATGCATTCAGGGGCTGTGATGCAACCTGGATTGACCATATCTAGACCCACAGCTGGATGAGACATAAGGGTGGACACTCTTGGGGCTGAGAGGTTTGGTGAGGTTGGGTGAGCAAACGCAGACCCTTTAAAGTAATACTGCGTGGTACCCATCGCATGGGTCCCAAATCTCCAGGTTCAAGGGCATCTTCCTACATCGAAAACATGCATGAGAAAACAAAAAGATGGTACACCATGTGATGGGGAAAGGTTTCTAAAACGCACCTCATTTCTCTTCTCCTTGTGCCCGGGGTCGCCATTCCAGCTGCTTTCCTAGCAATCTCCCTACTTGGAGCATCAGCACCTTTAACCTCCTGTTCCGTACAGGTTGCAATTTGTACTGAGGATGAACGGGAAGACGAGGAACCAGTGATAGACTAGCTCTTCTTGTTGGGACAGGCACAGGTCACTCTATTTTCCCATCAGGAAGAAGAATTAACCACAGGCTCATCATCCCCCCAGAACAAGAACAGGGCCTGAAGCCATCCAGGGCTTTTGCGGCCAGCTCCCAAAAAAGCGAGTTGTAAAATGGAGCTTCAGGGCACTGCAATTCACAAACCTGCAGAGTTATAAATGATAACTCTCGTCCACAAATATATTGAGGGAAGGCAAAGAAGAGGATTTGAAATCAAGGCAGAATTGCAGGAAACAGATTTCAGGAGGTAGATTCGAATCGCCTTTAAAGCACATGAAAAGCGGCAAAACGTTGACAATGATGCCCTTGGCCAAAAAGGGCGTATGCGTTTTTTCCTGAATATATTCAGGAAAAAACGCATACGCCCTTTTTGGCCAAACAAGCCACCTGGAAAGGCAAATCAGGGCTACAAAGAAGACTCGCTACCCATCGGTCAAAAGGGCCATGCTGAAAAAAGTCTCAAAACCAGAAATGCAGGACAGGCCATGGAGAAATGGGAGCCTTGCGACACTGATGGGCGGGATGTAAATTGCCAACAGCCACTCTGGAGAAGTGTACGGTGTGTCCTGAAACATCTAAAAAACACAGCTTAGAGAGCATAGGGCACTTCCACTCATGGGGGTATAAATTGGGAAAATTAAAAATCAGCAAGACACAAGCACCCCAAAGTTTAGGGCTGCTCTGTTGACAAGGACCTCCACTTCATTCCACTTTCAATATCCCAGGAAAGAGAAAAATGGATAAAGAAGTTGTGGTCCTTATGTGCAATGGAATATCACTCAGCAATGAAATCAATGTCATAAGGCTAGTAGCAGCATGATGAGTGGATTTAGGTACGACGATTCTAAGTGAAATAAGTCACACAGAAAAGGACACTTCTCATAAGGTATCACTTATAGAGGGAATGTCAAAACCGTTACACTTGAACTGAATTACAAAACAGAACAGAGTCACACATGCAGAAAACACACTATGGCTGCTTAACGGGAAAGGTGAGGTGGGGTGATACATAAAACAAGGGTTTCAAATTAGCTCAGATACCGTTCCATAAACCCAATATGTAATAGTCAAGACCTACTCCTTGCTCAGAGAACTGGACTCAACACGCCCTATTCACCGCACAAGAATATATCTGACTAGTAATAATCTTAAAACCTATGTATTGATATCTCTCTGTTAGTGTGTCAAGTGGGTGTAAAGCGGCATAAACACAGCAGTGAAAAGCAGCTAAACCCCATTATAAAAATAAATTACTTCGAAAAACCCATGAAACAAAGACAGTGAAAGAGAGAGAAATTCTTACACAATGCGTTCAGGGGCTGTGATGCCACCTGGATTGACCATATCTAGACCCACAGCTGGAAGAGACATAAGGGTGGACACTCTTGGGGCTGAGAGGTTTGGTGAGGTTGGGTGAGCAAACGCAGACCCTTTAAAGTAATACTGCGTGGTACCCATCGCATGGGTCCCAAATCTCCAGGTTCAAGGGCATCTTCCTACATCGAAAACATGCATGAGAAAACAAAAAAGATGGTACACCATGTGATGGGGAAAGGTTTCTAAAACGCACCTCATTTCTCTTCTCCTTGTGCCCGGGTTCGCCATTCCAGCCGCTTTACTAAAAATCTCCCTACTTGGAGCATCAGCACATTTAACCTCCTGTTTCGTACAGGTTGCAATTTGTCCTGAGGATGAACGGGTAGACGGGGAACCAGTGAGAGACTAGCTCTTGGTGTTGGGACAGGCACAGGTCACTCTATTTTCCCATCAGGAAGAAGAATTAACCACAGGCTCATCCTCCCCCCCCGGAACCAGAACAGGGCCTGAAGCCATCTTCCACTTTTGCGGCCAGCTCCCAAAAAAGCGAGTTGTAAAATGGAGCTTCAGGGCACTGAAATTCACAAACCTGCAAAGTTATAAATGATAACTCTCGTCCACAAATATATTGAGGGAAGGCAAAGAAGAGGATTTGAAATCAAGGCAGAATTGCAGGAAACAGATTTCAGGAGGTAGATTCGAATCGCCTTTAAAGCACATGAAAAGCGGCAAAACGTTGACAATGATGCCCTTGGCCAAAAAGGGCGTATGCGTTTTTTCCTGAATATATTCAGGAAAAAACGCATATGCCCTTTTTGGCCAACCAAGCCACCTGGAAAGGCAAATCAGGGCTACAAAGAAGACTCGCTACCCATCGGTCAAAAGGGCCATGCTGAAAAAAGTCTCAAAACCAGAAATGCAGGACAGGCCATGGAGAAATGGGAGCCTTGCTACACTGATGGGCGGGATGTAAATTGCCAAAAGCCACTCTGGAGAAGTGTACGGTGTGTCCTGAAACATCTAAAAAACACAGCTTAGAGAGCATAGGGCACTTCCACTCATGGGGGTATAAATTGGGAAAATGAAAAATCAGCAAGACACAAGCACCCCAAAGTTTAGGGCTGCTCTATTGACAAGGACCTCCACTTCATTCCACCTTCAATATCCCAGGAAAGAGAAAAATGGATAAAGAAGTTGTGGTCCTTATGTGCAATGGAATATCACTCAGCCATGAAATCAATGTCATAAGGCTAGTAGCAGCATGATGAGTGGATTTAGGTACGACGATTCTAAGTGAAATAAGTCACACAGAAAAGGACACTTCTCATAAGGTATCACTTATAGAGGGAATGTAAAAACCGTTACACTTGAACTGAATTACAAAACAGAGCAGAGTCACACATGCAGAAAACACACTATGGCTGCTTAACGGGAAAGGTGAGGTGGGGTGATACATAAAACAAGGGTTTCAAATTAGCTCAGATACCGTTCCATAAACCCAATATGTAATAGACAAGACCTACTCCTTGCTCAGAGAACTGGACTCAACACGCCCTATTCACCGCACAAGAATATATCTGACTAGTAATAATCTTAAAACCTATGTATTGATATCTCTCTCTTAGTGTGTCAAGTGGGTGTAAAGTGGCATAAACATAGCAGTGAAAAGCAGCTAAACCCCATTATAAAAATAAATTACTTCGAAAAACCCATGAAACAAAGACAGTGAAAGAGAGAGAAATTCTTACACAATGCGTTCAGGGGCTGTGATGCAACCTGGATTGACCATATCTAGACCCACAGCTGGATGAGACATAAGGGTGGACACTCTTGGGGCTGAGAGGTTTGGTGAGGTTGGGTGAGCAAACGCAGACCCTTTAAAGTAATACTGCGTGGTACCCATCGCATGGGTCCCAAATCTCCAGGTTCAAGGGCATCTTCCTACATCGAAAACATGCATGAGAAAACAAAAAGATGGTACACCATGTGATGGGGAAAGGTTTCTAAAACGCACCTCATTTCTCTTCTCCTTGTGCCCGGGGTCGCCATTCCAGCTGCTTTCCTAGCAATCTCCCTACTTGGAGCATCAGCACCTTTAACCTCCTGTTCCGTACAGGTTGCAATTTGTACTGAGGATGAACGGGAAGACGAGGAACCAGTGATAGACTAGCTCTTCTTGTTGGGACAGGCACAGGTCACTCTATTTTCCCATCAGGAAGAAGAATTAACCACAGGCTCATCATCCCCCCAGAACAAGAACAGGGCCTGAAGCCATCCAGGGCTTTTGCGGCCAGCTCCCAAAAAAGCGAGTTGTAAAATGGAGCTTCAGGGCACTGCAATTCACAAACCTGCAGAGTTATAAATGATAACTCTCGTCCACAAATATATTGAGGGAAGGCAAAGAAGAGGATTTGAAATCAAGGCAGAATTGCAGGAAACAGATTTCAGGAGGTAGATTCGAATCGCCTTTAAAGCACATGAAAAGCGGCAAAACGTTGACAATGATGCCCTTGGCCAAAAAGGGCGTATGCGTTTTTTCCTGAATATATTCAGGAAAAAACGCATACGCCCTTTTTGGCCAAACAAGCCACCTGGAAAGGCAAATCAGGGCTACAAAGAAGACTCGCTACCCATCGGTCAAAAGGGCCATGCTGAAAAAAGTCTCAAAACCAGAAATGCAGGACAGGCCATGGAGAAATGGGAGCCTTGCGACACTGATGGGCGGGATGTAAATTGCCAACAGCCACTCTGGAGAAGTGTACGGTGTGTCCTGAAACATCTAAAAAACACAGCTTAGAGAGCATAGGGCACTTCCACTCATGGGGGTATAAATTGGGAAAATTAAAAATCAGCAAGACACAAGCACCCCAAAGTTTAGGGCTGCTCTGTTGACAAGGACCTCCACTTCATTCCACTTTCAATATCCCAGGAAAGAGAAAAATGGATAAAGAAGTTGTGGTCCTTATGTGCAATGGAATATCACTCAGCAATGAAATCAATGTCATAAGGCTAGTAGCAGCATGATGAGTGGATTTAGGTACGACGATTCTAAGTGAAATAAGTCACACAGAAAAGGACACTTCTCATAAGGTATCACTTATAGAGGGAATGTCAAAACCGTTACACTTGAACTGAATTACAAAACAGAACAGAGTCACACATGCAGAAAACACACTATGGCTGCTTAACGGGAAAGGTGAGGTGGGGTGATACATAAAACAAGGGTTTCAAATTAGCTCAGATACCGTTCCATAAACCCAATATGTAATAGTCAAGACCTACTCCTTGCTCAGAGAACTGGACTCAACACGCCCTATTCACCGCACAAGAATATATCTGACTAGTAATAATCTTAAAACCTATGTATTGATATCTCTCTGTTAGTGTGTCAAGTGGGTGTAAAGCGGCATAAACACAGCAGTGAAAAGCAGCTAAACCCCATTATAAAAATAAATTACTTCGAAAAACCCATGAAACAAAGACAGTGAAAGAGAGAGAAATTCTTACACAATGCGTTCAGGGGCTGTGATGCCACCTGGATTGACCATATCTAGACCCACAGCTGGAAGAGACATAAGGGTGGACACTCTTGGGGCTGAGAGGTTTGGTGAGGTTGGGTGAGCAAACGCAGACCCTTTAAAGTAATACTGCGTGGTACCCATCGCATGGGTCCCAAATCTCCAGGTTCAAGGGCATCTTCCTACATCGAAAACATGCATGAGAAAACAAAAAAGATGGTACACCCTGTGATGGGGAAAGGTTTCTAAAACGCACCTCATTTCTCTTCTCCTTGTGCCCGGGTTCGCCATTCCAGCCGCTTTACTAAAAATCTCCCTACTTGGAGCATCAGCACATTTAACCTCCTGTTTCGTACAGGTTGCAATTTGTCCTGAGGATGAACGGGTAGACGGGGAACCAGTGAGAGACTAGCTCTTGGTGTTGGGACAGGCACAGGTCACTCTATTTTCCCATCAGGAAGAAGAATTAACCACAGGCTCATCCTCCCCCCCCGGAACCAGAACAGGGCCTGAAGCCATCTTCCACTTTTGCGGCCAGCTCCCAAAAAAGCGAGTTGTAAAATGGAGCTTCAGGGCACTGAAATTCACAAACCTGCAAAGTTATAAATGATAACTCTCGTCCACAAATATATTGAGGGAAGGCAAAGAAGAGGATTTGAAATCAAGGCAGAATTGCAGGAAACAGATTTCAGGAGGTAGATTCGAATCGCCTTTAAAGCACATGAAAAGCGGCAAAACGTTGACAATGATGCCCTTGGCCAAAAAGGGCGTATGCGTTTTTTCCTGAATATATTCAGGAAAAAACGCATATGCCCTTTTTGGCCAACCAAGCCACCTGGAAAGGCAAATCAGGGCTACAAAGAAGACTCGCTACCCATCGGTCAAAAGGGCCATGCTGAAAAAAGTCTCAAAACCAGAAATGCAGGACAGGCCATGGAGAAATGGGAGCCTTGCTACACTGATGGGCGGGATGTAAATTGCCAAAAGCCACTCTGGAGAAGTGTACGGTGTGTCCTGAAACATCTAAAAAACACAGCTTAGAGAGCATAGGGCACTTCCACTCATGGGGGTATAAATTGGGAAAATGAAAAATCAGCAAGACACAAGCACCCCAAAGTTTAGGGCTGCTCTATTGACAAGGACCTCCACTTCATTCCACCTTCAATATCCCAGGAAAGAGAAAAATGGATAAAGAAGTTGTGGTCCTTATGTGCAATGGAATATCACTCAGCCATGAAATCAATGTCATAAGGCTAGTAGCAGCATGATGAGTGGATTTAGGTACGACGATTCTAAGTGAAATAAGTCACACAGAAAAGGACACTTCTCATAAGGTATCACTTATAGAGGGAATGTAAAAACCGTTACACTTGAACTGAATTACAAAACAGAGCAGAGTCACACATGCAGAAAACACACTATGGCTGCTTAACGGGAAAGGTGAGGTGGGGTGATACATAAAACAAGGGTTTCAAATTAGCTCAGATACCGTTCCATAAACCCAATATGTAATAGACAAGACCTACTCCTTGCTCAGAGAACTGGACTCAACACGCCCTATTCACCGCACAAGAATATATCTGACTAGTAATAATCTTAAAACCTATGTATTGATATCTCTCTCTTAGTGTGTCAAGTGGGTGTAAAGTGGCATAAACATAGCAGTGAAAAGCAGCTAAACCCCATTATAAAAATAAATTACTTCGAAAAACCCATGAAACAAAGACAGTGAAAGAGAGAGAAATTCTTACACAATGCGTTCAGGGGCTGTGATGCAACCTGGATTGACCATATCTAGACCCACAGCTGGATGAGACATAAGGGTGGACACTCTTGGGGCTGAGAGGTTTGGTGAGGTTGGGTGAGCAAACGCAGACCCTTTAAAGTAATACTGCGTGGTACCCATCGCATGGGTCCCAAATCTCCAGGTTCAAGGGCATCTTCCTACATCGAAAACATGCATGAGAAAACAAAAAGATGGTACACCATGTGATGGGGAAAGGTTTCTAAAACGCACCTCATTTCTCTTCTCCTTGTGCCCGGGGTCGCCATTCCAGCTGCTTTCCTAGCAATCTCCCTACTTGGAGCATCAGCACCTTTAACCTCCTGTTCCGTACAGGTTGCAATTTGTACTGAGGATGAACGGGAAGACGAGGAACCAGTGATAGACTAGCTCTTCTTGTTGGGACAGGCACAGGTCACTCTATTTTCCCATCAGGAAGAAGAATTAACCACAGGCTCATCATCCCCCCAGAACAAGAACAGGGCCTGAAGCCATCCAGGGCTTTTGCGGCCAGCTCCCAAAAAAGCGAGTTGTAAAATGGAGCTTCAGGGCACTGCAATTCACAAACCTGCAGAGTTATAAATGATAACTCTCGTCCACAAATATATTGAGGGAAGGCAAAGAAGAGGATTTGAAATCAAGGCAGAATTGCAGGAAACAGATTTCAGGAGGTAGATTCGAATCGCCTTTAAAGCACATGAAAAGCGGCAAAACGTTGACAATGATGCCCTTGGCCAAAAAGGGCGTATGCGTTTTTTCCTGAATATATTCAGGAAAAAACGCATACGCCCTTTTTGGCCAAACAAGCCACCTGGAAAGGCAAATCAGGGCTACAAAGAAGACTCGCTACCCATCGGTCAAAAGGGCCATGCTGAAAAAAGTCTCAAAACCAGAAATGCAGGACAGGCCATGGAGAAATGGGAGCCTTGCGACACTGATGGGCGGGATGTAAATTGCCAACAGCCACTCTGGAGAAGTGTACGGTGTGTCCTGAAACATCTAAAAAACACAGCTTAGAGAGCATAGGGCACTTCCACTCATGGGGGTATAAATTGGGAAAATTAAAAATCAGCAAGACACAAGCACCCCAAAGTTTAGGGCTGCTCTGTTGACAAGGACCTCCACTTCATTCCACTTTCAATATCCCAGGAAAGAGAAAAATGGATAAAGAAGTTGTGGTCCTTATGTGCAATGGAATATCACTCAGCAATGAAATCAATGTCATAAGGCTAGTAGCAGCATGATGAGTGGATTTAGGTACGACGATTCTAAGTGAAATAAGTCACACAGAAAAGGACACTTCTCATAAGGTATCACTTATAGAGGGAATGTCAAAACCGTTACACTTGAACTGAATTACAAAACAGAACAGAGTCACACATGCAGAAAACACACTATGGCTGCTTAACGGGAAAGGTGAGGTGGGGTGATACATAAAACAAGGGTTTCAAATTAGCTCAGATACCGTTCCATAAACCCAATATGTAATAGTCAAGACCTACTCCTTGCTCAGAGAACTGGACTCAACACGCCCTATTCACCGCACAAGAATATATCTGACTAGTAATAATCTTAAAACCTATGTATTGATATCTCTCTGTTAGTGTGTCAAGTGGGTGTAAAGCGGCATAAACACAGCAGTGAAAAGCAGCTAAACCCCATTATAAAAATAAATTACTTCGAAAAACCCATGAAACAAAGACAGTGAAAGAGAGAGAAATTCTTACACAATGCGTTCAGGGGCTGTGATGCCACCTGGATTGACCATATCTAGACCCACAGCTGGAAGAGACATAAGGGTGGACACTCTTGGGGCTGAGAGGTTTGGTGAGGTTGGGTGAGCAAACGCAGACCCTTTAAAGTAATACTGCGTGGTACCCATCGCATGGGTCCCAAATCTCCAGGTTCAAGGGCATCTTCCTACATCGAAAACATGCATGAGAAAACAAAAAAGATGGTACACCCTGTGATGGGGAAAGGTTTCTAAAACGCACCTCATTTCTCTTCTCCTTGTGCCCGGGTTCGCCATTCCAGCCGCTTTACTAAAAATCTCCCTACTTGGAGCATCAGCACATTTAACCTCCTGTTTCGTACAGGTTGCAATTTGTCCTGAGGATGAACGGGTAGACGGGGAACCAGTGAGAGACTAGCTCTTGGTGTTGGGACAGGCACAGGTCACTCTATTTTCCCATCAGGAAGAAGAATTAACCACAGGCTCATCCTCCCCCCCCGGAACCAGAACAGGGCCTGAAGCCATCTTCCACTTTTGCGGCCAGCTCCCAAAAAAGCGAGTTGTAAAATGGAGCTTCAGGGCACTGAAATTCACAAACCTGCAAAGTTATAAATGATAACTCTCGTCCACAAATATATTGAGGGAAGGCAAAGAAGAGGATTTGAAATCAAGGCAGAATTGCAGGAAACAGATTTCAGGAGGTAGATTCGAATCGCCTTTAAAGCACATGAAAAGCGGCAAAACGTTGACAATGATGCCCTTGGCCAAAAAGGGCGTATGCGTTTTTTCCTGAATATATTCAGGAAAAAACGCATATGCCCTTTTTGGCCAACCAAGCCACCTGGAAAGGCAAATCAGGGCTACAAAGAAGACTCGCTACCCATCGGTCAAAAGGGCCATGCTGAAAAAAGTCTCAAAACCAGAAATGCAGGACAGGCCATGGAGAAATGGGAGCCTTGCGACACTGATGGGCGGGATGTAAATTGCCAAAAGCCACTCTGGAGAAGTGTACGGTGTGTCCTGAAACATCTAAAAAACACAGCTTAGAGAGCATAGGGCACTTCCACTCATGGGGGTATAAATTGGGAAAATGAAAAATCAGCAAGACACAAGCACCCCAAAGTTTAGGGCTGCTCTATTGACAAGGACCTCCACTTCATTCCACCTTCAATATCCCAGGAAAGAGAAAAATGGATAAAGAAGTTGTGGTCCTTATGTGCAATGGAATATCACTCAGCCATGAAATCAATGTCATAAGGCTAGTAGCAGCATGATGAGTGGATTTAGGTACGACGATTCTAAGTGAAATAAGTCACACAGAAAAGGACACTTCTCATAAGGTATCACTTATAGAGGGAATGTAAAAACCGTTACACTTGAACTGAATTACAAAACAGAGCAGAGTCACACATGCAGAAAACACACTATGGCTGCTTAACGGGAAAGGTGAGGTGGGGTGATACATAAAACAAGGGTTTCAAATTAGCTCAGATACCGTTCCATAAACCCAATATGTAATAGACAAGACCTACTCCTTGCTCAGAGAACTGGACTCAACACGCCCTATTCACCGCACAAGAATATATCTGACTAGTAATAATCTTAAAACCTATGTATTGATATCTCTCTCTTAGTGTGTCAAGTGGGTGTAAAGTGGCATAAACATAGCAGTGAAAAGCAGCTAAACCCCATTATAAAAATAAATTACTTCGAAAAACCCATGAAACAAAGACAGTGAAAGAGAGAGAAATTCTTACACAATGCGTTCAGGGGCTGTGATGCAACCTGGATTGACCATATCTAGACCCACAGCTGGATGAGACATAAGGGTGGACACTCTTGGGGCTGAGAGGTTTGGTGAGGTTGGGTGAGCAAACGCAGACCCTTTAAAGTAATACTGCGTGGTACCCATCGCATGGGTCCCAAATCTCCAGGTTCAAGGGCATCTTCCTACATCGAAAACATGCATGAGAAAACAAAAAGATGGTACACCATGTGATGGGGAAAGGTTTCTAAAACGCACCTCATTTCTCTTCTCCTTGTGCCCGGGGTCGCCATTCCAGCTGCTTTCCTAGCAATCTCCCTACTTGGAGCATCAGCACCTTTAACCTCCTGTTCCGTACAGGTTGCAATTTGTACTGAGGATGAACGGGAAGACGAGGAACCAGTGATAGACTAGCTCTTCTTGTTGGGACAGGCACAGGTCACTCTATTTTCCCATCAGGAAGAAGAATTAACCACAGGCTCATCATCCCCCCAGAACAAGAACAGGGCCTGAAGCCATCCAGGGCTTTTGCGGCCAGCTCCCAAAAAAGCGAGTTGTAAAATGGAGCTTCAGGGCACTGCAATTCACAAACCTGCAGAGTTATAAATGATAACTCTCGTCCACAAATATATTGAGGGAAGGCAAAGAAGAGGATTTGAAATCAAGGCAGAATTGCAGGAAACAGATTTCAGGAGGTAGATTCGAATCGCCTTTAAAGCACATGAAAAGCGGCAAAACGTTGACAATGATGCCCTTGGCCAAAAAGGGCGTATGCGTTTTTTCCTGAATATATTCAGGAAAAAACGCATACGCCCTTTTTGGCCAAACAAGCCACCTGGAAAGGCAAATCAGGGCTACAAAGAAGACTCGCTACCCATCGGTCAAAAGGGCCATGCTGAAAAAAGTCTCAAAACCAGAAATGCAGGACAGGCCATGGAGAAATGGGAGCCTTGCGACACTGATGGGCGGGATGTAAATTGCCAACAGCCACTCTGGAGAAGTGTACGGTGTGTCCTGAAACATCTAAAAAACACAGCTTAGAGAGCATAGGGCACTTCCACTCATGGGGGTATAAATTGGGAAAATTAAAAATCAGCAAGACACAAGCACCCCAAAGTTTAGGGCTGCTCTGTTGACAAGGACCTCCACTTCATTCCACTTTCAATATCCCAGGAAAGAGAAAAATGGATAAAGAAGTTGTGGTCCTTATGTGCAATGGAATATCACTCAGCAATGAAATCAATGTCATAAGGCTAGTAGCAGCATGATGAGTGGATTTAGGTACGACGATTCTAAGTGAAATAAGTCACACAGAAAAGGACACTTCTCATAAGGTATCACTTATAGAGGGAATGTCAAAACCGTTACACTTGAACTGAATTACAAAACAGAACAGAGTCACACATGCAGAAAACACACTATGGCTGCTTAACGGGAAAGGTGAGGTGGGGTGATACATAAAACAAGGGTTTCAAATTAGCTCAGATACCGTTCCATAAACCCAATATGTAATAGTCAAGACCTACTCCTTGCTCAGAGAACTGGACTCAACACGCCCTATTCACCGCACAAGAATATATCTGACTAGTAATAATCTTAAAACCTATGTATTGATATCTCTCTGTTAGTGTGTCAAGTGGGTGTAAAGCGGCATAAACACAGCAGTGAAAAGCAGCTAAACCCCATTATAAAAATAAATTACTTCGAAAAACCCATGAAACAAAGACAGTGAAAGAGAGAGAAATTCTTACACAATGCGTTCAGGGGCTGTGATGCCACCTGGATTGACCATATCTAGACCCACAGCTGGAAGAGACATAAGGGTGGACACTCTTGGGGCTGAGAGGTTTGGTGAGGTTGGGTGAGCAAACGCAGACCCTTTAAAGTAATACTGCGTGGTACCCATCGCATGGGTCCCAAATCTCCAGGTTCAAGGGCATCTTCCTACATCGAAAACATGCATGAGAAAACAAAAAGATGGTACACCATGTGATGGGGAAAGGTTTCTAAAACGCACCTCATTTCTCTTCTCCTTGTGCCCGGGGTCGCCATTCCAGCTGCTTTCCTAGCAATCTCCCTACTTGGAGCATCAGCACCTTTAACCTCCTGTTCCGTACAGGTTGCAATTTGTACTGAGGATGAACGGGAAGACGAGGAACCAGTGATAGACTAGCTCTTCTTGTTGGGACAGGCACAGGTCACTCTATTTTCCCATCAGGAAGAAGAATTAACCACAGGCTCATCATCCCCCCAGAACAAGAACAGGGCCTGAAGCCATCCAGGGCTTTTGCGGCCAGCTCCCAAAAAAGCGAGTTGTAAAATGGAGCTTCAGGGCACTGCAATTCACAAACCTGCAGAGTTATAAATGATAACTCTCGTCCACAAATATATTGAGGGAAGGCAAAGAAGAGGATTTGAAATCAAGGCAGAATTGCAGGAAACAGATTTCAGGAGGTAGATTCGAATCGCCTTTAAAGCACATGAAAAGCGGCAAAACGTTGACAATGATGCCCTTGGCCAAAAAGGGCGTATGCGTTTTTTCCTGAATATATTCAGGAAAAAACGCATACGCCCTTTTTGGCCAAACAAGCCACCTGGAAAGGCAAATCAGGGCTACAAAGAAGACTCGCTACCCATCGGTCAAAAGGGCCATGCTGAAAAAAGTCTCAAAACCAGAAATGCAGGACAGGCCATGGAGAAATGGGAGCCTTGCGACACTGATGGGCGGGATGTAAATTGCCAACAGCCACTCTGGAGAAGTGTACGGTGTGTCCTGAAACATCTAAAAAACACAGCTTAGAGAGCATAGGGCACTTCCACTCATGGGGGTATAAATTGGGAAAATTAAAAATCAGCAAGACACAAGCACCCCAAAGTTTAGGGCTGCTCTGTTGACAAGGACCTCCACTTCATTCCACTTTCAATATCCCAGGAAAGAGAAAAATGGATAAAGAAGTTGTGGTCCTTATGTGCAATGGAATATCACTCAGCAATGAAATCAATGTCATAAGGCTAGTAGCAGCATGATGAGTGGATTTAGGTACGACGATTCTAAGTGAAATAAGTCACACAGAAAAGGACACTTCTCATAAGGTATCACTTATAGAGGGAATGTCAAAACCGTTACACTTGAACTGAATTACAAAACAGAACAGAGTCACACATGCAGAAAACACACTATGGCTGCTTAACGGGAAAGGTGAGGTGGGGTGATACATAAAACAAGGGTTTCAAATTAGCTCAGATACCGTTCCATAAACCCAATATGTAATAGTCAAGACCTACTCCTTGCTCAGAGAACTGGACTCAACACGCCCTATTCACCGCACAAGAATATATCTGACTAGTAATAATCTTAAAACCTATGTATTGATATCTCTCTGTTAGTGTGTCAAGTGGGTGTAAAGCGGCATAAACACAGCAGTGAAAAGCAGCTAAACCCCATTATAAAAATAAATTACTTCGAAAAACCCATGAAACAAAGACAGTGAAAGAGAGAGAAATTCTTACACAATGCGTTCAGGGGCTGTGATGCCACCTGGATTGACCATATCTAGACCCACAGCTGGAAGAGACATAAGGGTGGACACTCTTGGGGCTGAGAGGTTTGGTGAGGTTGGGTGAGCAAACGCAGACCCTTTAAAGTAATACTGCGTGGTACCCATCGCATGGGTCCCAAATCTCCAGGTTCAAGGGCATCTTCCTACATCGAAAACATGCATGAGAAAACAAAAAGATGGTACACCATGTGATGGGGAAAGGTTTCTAAAACGCACCTCATTTCTCTTCTCCTTGTGCCCGGGGTCGCCATTCCAGCTGCTTTCCTAGCAATCTCCCTACTTGGAGCATCAGCACCTTTAACCTCCTGTTCCGTACAGGTTGCAATTTGTACTGAGGATGAACGGGAAGACGAGGAACCAGTGATAGACTAGCTCTTCTTGTTGGGACAGGCACAGGTCACTCTATTTTCCCATCAGGAAGAAGAATTAACCACAGGCTCATCATCCCCCCAGAACAAGAACAGGGCCTGAAGCCATCCAGGGCTTTTGCGGCCAGCTCCCAAAAAAGCGAGTTGTAAAATGGAGCTTCAGGGCACTGCAATTCACAAACCTGCAGAGTTATAAATGATAACTCTCGTCCACAAATATATTGAGGGAAGGCAAAGAAGAGGATTTGAAATCAAGGCAGAATTGCAGGAAACAGATTTCAGGAGGTAGATTCGAATCGCCTTTAAAGCACATGAAAAGCGGCAAAACGTTGACAATGATGCCCTTGGCCAAAAAGGGCGTATGCGTTTTTTCCTGAATATATTCAGGAAAAAACGCATACGCCCTTTTTGGCCAAACAAGCCACCTGGAAAGGCAAATCAGGGCTACAAAGAAGACTCGCTACCCATCGGTCAAAAGGGCCATGCTGAAAAAAGTCTCAAAACCAGAAATGCAGGACAGGCCATGGAGAAATGGGAGCCTTGCGACACTGATGGGCGGGATGTAAATTGCCAACAGCCACTCTGGAGAAGTGTACGGTGTGTCCTGAAACATCTAAAAAACACAGCTTAGAGAGCATAGGGCACTTCCACTCATGGGGGTATAAATTGGGAAAATTAAAAATCAGCAAGACACAAGCACCCCAAAGTTTAGGGCTGCTCTGTTGACAAGGACCTCCACTTCATTCCACTTTCAATATCCCAGGAAAGAGAAAAATGGATAAAGAAGTTGTGGTCCTTATGTGCAATGGAATATCACTCAGCAATGAAATCAATGTCATAAGGCTAGTAGCAGCATGATGAGTGGATTTAGGTACGACGATTCTAAGTGAAATAAGTCACACAGAAAAGGACACTTCTCATAAGGTATCACTTATAGAGGGAATGTCAAAACCGTTACACTTGAACTGAATTACAAAACAGAACAGAGTCACACATGCAGAAAACACACTATGGCTGCTTAACGGGAAAGGTGAGGTGGGGTGATACATAAAACAAGGGTTTCAAATTAGCTCAGATACCGTTCCATAAACCCAATATGTAATAGTCAAGACCTACTCCTTGCTCAGAGAACTGGACTCAACACGCCCTATTCACCGCACAAGAATATATCTGACTAGTAATAATCTTAAAACCTATGTATTGATATCTCTCTGTTAGTGTGTCAAGTGGGTGTAAAGCGGCATAAACACAGCAGTGAAAAGCAGCTAAACCCCATTATAAAAATAAATTACTTCGAAAAACCCATGAAACAAAGACAGTGAAAGAGAGAGAAATTCTTACACAATGCGTTCAGGGGCTGTGATGCCACCTGGATTGACCATATCTAGACCCACAGCTGGAAGAGACATAAGGGTGGACACTCTTGGGGCTGAGAGGTTTGGTGAGGTTGGGTGAGCAAACGCAGACCCTTTAAAGTAATACTGCGTGGTACCCATCGCATGGGTCCCAAATCTCCAGGTTCAAGGGCATCTTCCTACATCGAAAACATGCATGAGAAAACAAAAAAGATGGTACACCATGTGATGGGGAAAGGTTTCTAAAACGCACCTCATTTCTCTTCTCCTTGTGCCCGGGTTCGCCATTCCAGCCGCTTTACTAAAAATCTCCCTACTTGGAGCATCAGCACATTTAACCTCCTGTTTCGTACAGGTTGCAATTTGTCCTGAGGATGAACGGGTAGACGGGGAACCAGTGAGAGACTAGCTCTTGGTGTTGGGACAGGCACAGGTCACTCTATTTTCCCATCAGGAAGAAGAATTAACCACAGGCTCATCCTCCCCCCCCGGAACCAGAACAGGGCCTGAAGCCATCTTCCACTTTTGCGGCCAGCTCCCAAAAAAGCGAGTTGTAAAATGGAGCTTCAGGGCACTGAAATTCACAAACCTGCAAAGTTATAAATGATAACTCTCGTCCACAAATATATTGAGGGAAGGCAAAGAAGAGGATTTGAAATCAAGGCAGAATTGCAGGAAACAGATTTCAGGAGGTAGATTCGAATCGCCTTTAAAGCACATGAAAAGCGGCAAAACGTTGACAATGATGCCCTTGGCCAAAAAGGGCGTATGCGTTTTTTCCTGAATATATTCAGGAAAAAACGCATACGCCCTTTTTGGCCAACCAAGCCACCTGGAAAGGCAAATCAGGGCTACAAAGAAGACTCGCTACCCATCGGTCAAAAGGGCCATGCTGAAAAAAGTCTCAAAACCAGAAATGCAGGACAGGCCATGGAGAAATGGGAGCCTTGCTACACTGATGGGCGGGATGTAAATTGCCAAAAGCCACTCTGGAGAAGTGTACGGTGTGTCCTGAAACATCTAAAAAACACAGCTTAGAGAGCATAGGGCACTTCCACTCATGGGGGTATAAATTGGGAAAATGAAAAATCAGCAAGACACAAGCACCCCAAAGTTTAGGGCTGCTCTATTGACAAGGACCTCCACTTCATTCCACCTTCAATATCCCAGGAAAGAGAAAAATGGATAAAGAAGTTGTGGTCCTTATGTGCAATGGAATATCACTCAGCCATGAAATCAATGTCATAAGGCTAGTAGCAGCATGATGAGTGGATTTAGGTACGACGATTCTAAGTGAAATAAGTCACACAGAAAAGGACACTTCTCATAAGGTATCACTTATAGAGGGAATGTAAAAACCGTTACACTTGAACTGAATTACAAAACAGAGCAGAGTCACACATGCAGAAAACACACTATGGCTGCTTAACGGGAAAGGTGAGGTGGGGTGATACATAAAACAAGGGTTTCAAATTAGCTCAGATACCGTTCCATAAACCCAATATGTAATAGACAAGACCTACTCCTTGCTCAGAGAACTGGACTCAACACGCCCTATTCACCGCACAAGAATATATCTGACTAGTAATAATCTTAAAACCTATGTATTGATATCTCTCTCTTAGTGTGTCAAGTGGGTGTAAAGTGGCATAAACATAGCAGTGAAAAGCAGCTAAACCCCATTATAAAAATAAATTACTTCGAAAAACCCATGAAACAAAGACAGTGAAAGAGAGAGAAATTCTTACACAATGCGTTCAGGGGCTGTGATGCAACCTGGATTGACCATATCTAGACCCACAGCTGGATGAGACATAAGGGTGGACACTCTTGGGGCTGAGAGGTTTGGTGAGGTTGGGTGAGCAAACGCAGACCCTTTAAAGTAATACTGCGTGGTACCCATCGCATGGGTCCCAAATCTCCAGGTTCAAGGGCATCTTCCTACATCGAAAACATGCATGAGAAAACAAAAAGATGGTACACCATGTGATGGGGAAAGGTTTCTAAAACGCACCTCATTTCTCTTCTCCTTGTGCCCGGGGTCGCCATTCCAGCTGCTTTCCTAGCAATCTCCCTACTTGGAGCATCAGCACCTTTAACCTCCTGTTCCGTACAGGTTGCAATTTGTACTGAGGATGAACGGGAAGACGAGGAACCAGTGATAGACTAGCTCTTCTTGTTGGGACAGGCACAGGTCACTCTATTTTCCCATCAGGAAGAAGAATTAACCACAGGCTCATCATCCCCCCAGAACAAGAACAGGGCCTGAAGCCATCCAGGGCTTTTGCGGCCAGCTCCCAAAAAAGCGAGTTGTAAAATGGAGCTTCAGGGCACTGCAATTCACAAACCTGCAGAGTTATAAATGATAACTCTCGTCCACAAATATATTGAGGGAAGGCAAAGAAGAGGATTTGAAATCAAGGCAGAATTGCAGGAAACAGATTTCAGGAGGTAGATTCGAATCGCCTTTAAAGCACATGAAAAGCGGCAAAACGTTGACAATGATGCCCTTGGCCAAAAAGGGCGTATGCGTTTTTTCCTGAATATATTCAGGAAAAAACGCATACGCCCTTTTTGGCCAAACAAGCCACCTGGAAAGGCAAATCAGGGCTACAAAGAAGACTCGCTACCCATCGGTCAAAAGGGCCATGCTGAAAAAAGTCTCAAAACCAGAAATGCAGGACAGGCCATGGAGAAATGGGAGCCTTGCGACACTGATGGGCGGGATGTAAATTGCCAACAGCCACTCTGGAGAAGTGTACGGTGTGTCCTGAAACATCTAAAAAACACAGCTTAGAGAGCATAGGGCACTTCCACTCATGGGGGTATAAATTGGGAAAATTAAAAATCAGCAAGACACAAGCACCCCAAAGTTTAGGGCTGCTCTGTTGACAAGGACCTCCACTTCATTCCACTTTCAATATCCCAGGAAAGAGAAAAATGGATAAAGAAGTTGTGGTCCTTATGTGCAATGGAATATCACTCAGCAATGAAATCAATGTCATAAGGCTAGTAGCAGCATGATGAGTGGATTTAGGTACGACGATTCTAAGTGAAATAAGTCACACAGAAAAGGACACTTCTCATAAGGTATCACTTATAGAGGGAATGTCAAAACCGTTACACTTGAACTGAATTACAAAACAGAACAGAGTCACACATGCAGAAAACACACTATGGCTGCTTAACGGGAAAGGTGAGGTGGGGTGATACATAAAACAAGGGTTTCAAATTAGCTCAGATACCGTTCCATAAACCCAATATGTAATAGTCAAGACCTACTCCTTGCTCAGAGAACTGGACTCAACACGCCCTATTCACCGCACAAGAATATATCTGACTAGTAATAATCTTAAAACCTATGTATTGATATCTCTCTGTTAGTGTGTCAAGTGGGTGTAAAGCGGCATAAACACAGCAGTGAAAAGCAGCTAAACCCCATTATAAAAATAAATTACTTCGAAAAACCCATGAAACAAAGACAGTGAAAGAGAGAGAAATTCTTACACAATGCGTTCAGGGGCTGTGATGCCACCTGGATTGACCATATCTAGACCCACAGCTGGAAGAGACATAAGGGTGGACACTCTTGGGGCTGAGAGGTTTGGTGAGGTTGGGTGAGCAAACGCAGACCCTTTAAAGTAATACTGCGTGGTACCCATCGCATGGGTCCCAAATCTCCAGGTTCAAGGGCATCTTCCTACATCGAAAACATGCATGAGAAAACAAAAAAGATGGTACACCATGTGATGGGGAAAGGTTTCTAAAACGCACCTCATTTCTCTTCTCCTTGTGCCCGGGTTCGCCATTCCAGCCGCTTTACTAAAAATCTCCCTACTTGGAGCATCAGCACATTTAACCTCCTGTTTCGTACAGGTTGCAATTTGTCCTGAGGATGAACGGGTAGACGGGGAACCAGTGAGAGACTAGCTCTTGGTGTTGGGACAGGCACAGGTCACTCTATTTTCCCATCAGGAAGAAGAATTAACCACAGGCTCATCCTCCCCCCCCGGAACCAGAACAGGGCCTGAAGCCATCTTCCACTTTTGCGGCCAGCTCCCAAAAAAGCGAGTTGTAAAATGGAGCTTCAGGGCACTGAAATTCACAAACCTGCAAAGTTATAAATGATAACTCTCGTCCACAAATATATTGAGGGAAGGCAAAGAAGAGGATTTGAAATCAAGGCAGAATTGCAGGAAACAGATTTCAGGAGGTAGATTCGAATCGCCTTTAAAGCACATGAAAAGCGGCAAAACGTTGACAATGATGCCCTTGGCCAAAAAGGGCGTATGCGTTTTTTCCTGAATATATTCAGGAAAAAACGCATATGCCCTTTTTGGCCAACCAAGCCACCTGGAAAGGCAAATCAGGGCTACAAAGAAGACTCGCTACCCATCGGTCAAAAGGGCCATGCTGAAAAAAGTCTCAAAACCAGAAATGCAGGACAGGCCATGGAGAAATGGGAGCCTTGCTACACTGATGGGCGGGATGTAAATTGCCAAAAGCCACTCTGGAGAAGTGTACGGTGTGTCCTGAAACATCTAAAAAACACAGCTTAGAGAGCATAGGGCACTTCCACTCATGGGGGTATAAATTGGGAAAATGAAAAATCAGCAAGACACAAGCACCCCAAAGTTTAGGGCTGCTCTATTGACAAGGACCTCCACTTCATTCCACCTTCAATATCCCAGGAAAGAGAAAAATGGATAAAGAAGTTGTGGTCCTTATGTGCAATGGAATATCACTCAGCCATGAAATCAATGTCATAAGGCTAGTAGCAGCATGATGAGTGGATTTAGGTACGACGATTCTAAGTGAAATAAGTCACACAGAAAAGGACACTTCTCATAAGGTATCACTTATAGAGGGAATGTAAAAACCGTTACACTTGAACTGAATTACAAAACAGAGCAGAGTCACACATGCAGAAAACACACTATGGCTGCTTAACGGGAAAGGTGAGGTGGGGTGATACATAAAACAAGGGTTTCAAATTAGCTCAGATACCGTTCCATAAACCCAATATGTAATAGACAAGACCTACTCCTTGCTCAGAGAACTGGACTCAACACGCCCTATTCACCGCACAAGAATATATCTGACTAGTAATAATCTTAAAACCTATGTATTGATATCTCTCTCTTAGTGTGTCAAGTGGGTGTAAAGTGGCATAAACATAGCAGTGAAAAGCAGCTAAACCCCATTATAAAAATAAATTACTTCGAAAAACCCATGAAACAAAGACAGTGAAAGAGAGAGAAATTCTTACACAATGCGTTCAGGGGCTGTGATGCAACCTGGATTGACCATATCTAGACCCACAGCTGGATGAGACATAAGGGTGGACACTCTTGGGGCTGAGAGGTTTGGTGAGGTTGGGTGAGCAAACGCAGACCCTTTAAAGTAATACTGCGTGGTACCCATCGCATGGGTCCCAAATCTCCAGGTTCAAGGGCATCTTCCTACATCGAAAACATGCATGAGAAAACAAAAAGATGGTACACCATGTGATGGGGAAAGGTTTCTAAAACGCACCTCATTTCTCTTCTCCTTGTGCCCGGGGTCGCCATTCCAGCTGCTTTCCTAGCAATCTCCCTACTTGGAGCATCAGCACCTTTAACCTCCTGTTCCGTACAGGTTGCAATTTGTACTGAGGATGAACGGGAAGACGAGGAACCAGTGATAGACTAGCTCTTCTTGTTGGGACAGGCACAGGTCACTCTATTTTCCCATCAGGAAGAAGAATTAACCACAGGCTCATCATCCCCCCAGAACAAGAACAGGGCCTGAAGCCATCCAGGGCTTTTGCGGCCAGCTCCCAAAAAAGCGAGTTGTAAAATGGAGCTTCAGGGCACTGCAATTCACAAACCTGCAGAGTTATAAATGATAACTCTCGTCCACAAATATATTGAGGGAAGGCAAAGAAGAGGATTTGAAATCAAGGCAGAATTGCAGGAAACAGATTTCAGGAGGTAGATTCGAATCGCCTTTAAAGCACATGAAAAGCGGCAAAACGTTGACAATGATGCCCTTGGCCAAAAAGGGCGTATGCGTTTTTTCCTGAATATATTCAGGAAAAAACGCATACGCCCTTTTTGGCCAAACAAGCCACCTGGAAAGGCAAATCAGGGCTACAAAGAAGACTCGCTACCCATCGGTCAAAAGGGCCATGCTGAAAAAAGTCTCAAAACCAGAAATGCAGGACAGGCCATGGAGAAATGGGAGCCTTGCGACACTGATGGGCGGGATGTAAATTGCCAACAGCCACTCTGGAGAAGTGTACGGTGTGTCCTGAAACATCTAAAAAACACAGCTTAGAGAGCATAGGGCACTTCCACTCATGGGGGTATAAATTGGGAAAATTAAAAATCAGCAAGACACAAGCACCCCAAAGTTTAGGGCTGCTCTGTTGACAAGGACCTCCACTTCATTCCACTTTCAATATCCCAGGAAAGAGAAAAATGGATAAAGAAGTTGTGGTCCTTATGTGCAATGGAATATCACTCAGCAATGAAATCAATGTCATAAGGCTAGTAGCAGCATGATGAGTGGATTTAGGTACGACGATTCTAAGTGAAATAAGTCACACAGAAAAGGACACTTCTCATAAGGTATCACTTATAGAGGGAATGTCAAAACCGTTACACTTGAACTGAATTACAAAACAGAACAGAGTCACACATGCAGAAAACACACTATGGCTGCTTAACGGGAAAGGTGAGGTGGGGTGATACATAAAACAAGGGTTTCAAATTAGCTCAGATACCGTTCCATAAACCCAATATGTAATAGTCAAGACCTACTCCTTGCTCAGAGAACTGGACTCAACACGCCCTATTCACCGCACAAGAATATATCTGACTAGTAATAATCTTAAAACCTATGTATTGATATCTCTCTGTTAGTGTGTCAAGTGGGTGTAAAGCGGCATAAACACAGCAGTGAAAAGCAGCTAAACCCCATTATAAAAATAAATTACTTCGAAAAACCCATGAAACAAAGACAGTGAAAGAGAGAGAAATTCTTACACAATGCGTTCAGGGGCTGTGATGCCACCTGGATTGACCATATCTAGACCCACAGCTGGAAGAGACATAAGGGTGGACACTCTTGGGGCTGAGAGGTTTGGTGAGGTTGGGTGAGCAAACGCAGACCCTTTAAAGTAATACTGCGTGGTACCCATCGCATGGGTCCCAAATCTCCAGGTTCAAGGGCATCTTCCTACATCGAAAACATGCATGAGAAAACAAAAAAGATGGTACACCATGTGATGGGGAAAGGTTTCTAAAACGCACCTCATTTCTCTTCTCCTTGTGCCCGGGTTCGCCATTCCAGCCGCTTTACTAAAAATCTCCCTACTTGGAGCATCAGCACATTTAACCTCCTGTTTCGTACAGGTTGCAATTTGTCCTGAGGATGAACGGGTAGACGGGGAACCAGTGAGAGACTAGCTCTTGGTGTTGGGACAGGCACAGGTCACTCTATTTTCCCATCAGGAAGAAGAATTAACCACAGGCTCATCCTCCCCCCCCGGAACCAGAACAGGGCCTGAAGCCATCTTCCACTTTTGCGGCCAGCTCCCAAAAAAGCGAGTTGTAAAATGGAGCTTCAGGGCACTGAAATTCACAAACCTGCAAAGTTATAAATGATAACTCTCGTCCACAAATATATTGAGGGAAGGCAAAGAAGAGGATTTGAAATCAAGGCAGAATTGCAGGAAACAGATTTCAGGAGGTAGATTCGAATCGCCTTTAAAGCACATGAAAAGCGGCAAAACGTTGACAATGATGCCCTTGGCCAAAAAGGGCGTATGCGTTTTTTCCTGAATATATTCAGGAAAAAACGCATATGCCCTTTTTGGCCAACCAAGCCACCTGGAAAGGCAAATCAGGGCTACAAAGAAGACTCGCTACCCATCGGTCAAAAGGGCCATGCTGAAAAAAGTCTCAAAACCAGAAATGCAGGACAGGCCATGGAGAAATGGGAGCCTTGCTACACTGATGGGCGGGATGTAAATTGCCAAAAGCCACTCTGGAGAAGTGTACGGTGTGTCCTGAAACATCTAAAAAACACAGCTTAGAGAGCATAGGGCACTTCCACTCATGGGGGTATAAATTGGGAAAATGAAAAATCAGCAAGACACAAGCACCCCAAAGTTTAGGGCTGCTCTATTGACAAGGACCTCCACTTCATTCCACCTTCAATATCCCAGGAAAGAGAAAAATGGATAAAGAAGTTGTGGTCCTTATGTGCAATGGAATATCACTCAGCCATGAAATCAATGTCATAAGGCTAGTAGCAGCATGATGAGTGGATTTAGGTACGACAATTCTAAGTGAAATAAGTCACACAGAAAAGGACACTTCTCATAAGGTATCACTTATAGAGGGAATGTAAAAACCGTTACACTTGAACTGAATTACAAAACAGAGCAGAGTCACACATGCAGAAAACACACTATGGCTGCTTAACGGGAAAGGTGAGGTGGGGTGATACATAAAACAAGGGTTTCAAATTAGCTCAGATACCGTTCCATAAACCCAATATGTAATAGACAAGACCTACTCCTTGCTCAGAGAACTGGACTCAACACGCCCTATTCACCGCACAAGAATATATCTGACTAGTAATAATCTTAAAACCTATGTATTGATATCTCTCTCTTAGTGTGTCAAGTGGGTGTAAAGTGGCATAAACATAGCAGTGAAAAGCAGCTAAACCCCATTATAAAAATAAATTACTTCGAAAAACCCATGAAACAAAGACAGTGAAAGAGAGAGAAATTCTTACACAATGCGTTCAGGGGCTGTGATGCAACCTGGATTGACCATATCTAGACCCACAGCTGGATGAGACATAAGGGTGGACACTCTTGGGGCTGAGAGGTTTGGTGAGGTTGGGTGAGCAAACGCAGACCCTTTAAAGTAATACTGCGTGGTACCCATCGCATGGGTCCCAAATCTCCAGGTTCAAGGGCATCTTCCTACATCGAAAACATGCATGAGAAAACAAAAAGATGGTACACCATGTGATGGGGAAAGGTTTCTAAAACGCACCTCATTTCTCTTCTCCTTGTGCCCGGGGTCGCCATTCCAGCTGCTTTCCTAGCAATCTCCCTACTTGGAGCATCAGCACCTTTAACCTCCTGTTCCGTACAGGTTGCAATTTGTACTGAGGATGAACGGGAAGACGAGGAACCAGTGATAGACTAGCTCTTCTTGTTGGGACAGGCACAGGTCACTCTATTTTCCCATCAGGAAGAAGAATTAACCACAGGCTCATCATCCCCCCAGAACAAGAACAGGGCCTGAAGCCATCCAGGGCTTTTGCGGCCAGCTCCCAAAAAAGCGAGTTGTAAAATGGAGCTTCAGGGCACTGCAATTCACAAACCTGCAGAGTTATAAATGATAACTCTCGTCCACAAATATATTGAGGGAAGGCAAAGAAGAGGATTTGAAATCAAGGCAGAATTGCAGGAAACAGATTTCAGGAGGTAGATTCGAATCGCCTTTAAAGCACATGAAAAGCGGCAAAACGTTGACAATGATGCCCTTGGCCAAAAAGGGCGTATGCGTTTTTTCCTGAATATATTCAGGAAAAAACGCATACGCCCTTTTTGGCCAAACAAGCCACCTGGAAAGGCAAATCAGGGCTACAAAGAAGACTCGCTACCCATCGGTCAAAAGGGCCATGCTGAAAAAAGTCTCAAAACCAGAAATGCAGGACAGGCCATGGAGAAATGGGAGCCTTGCGACACTGATGGGCGGGATGTAAATTGCCAACAGCCACTCTGGAGAAGTGTACGGTGTGTCCTGAAACATCTAAAAAACACAGCTTAGAGAGCATAGGGCACTTCCACTCATGGGGGTATAAATTGGGAAAATTAAAAATCAGCAAGACACAAGCACCCCAAAGTTTAGGGCTGCTCTGTTGACAAGGACCTCCACTTCATTCCACTTTCAATATCCCAGGAAAGAGAAAAATGGATAAAGAAGTTGTGGTCCTTATGTGCAATGGAATATCACTCAGCAATGAAATCAATGTCATAAGGCTAGTAGCAGCATGATGAGTGGATTTAGGTACGACGATTCTAAGTGAAATAAGTCACACAGAAAAGGACACTTCTCATAAGGTATCACTTATAGAGGGAATGTCAAAACCGTTACACTTGAACTGAATTACAAAACAGAACAGAGTCACACATGCAGAAAACACACTATGGCTGCTTAACGGGAAAGGTGAGGTGGGGTGATACATAAAACAAGGGTTTCAAATTAGCTCAGATACCGTTCCATAAACCCAATATGTAATAGTCAAGACCTACTCCTTGCTCAGAGAACTGGACTCAACACGCCCTATTCACCGCACAAGAATATATCTGACTAGTAATAATCTTAAAACCTATGTATTGATATCTCTCTGTTAGTGTGTCAAGTGGGTGTAAAGCGGCATAAACACAGCAGTGAAAAGCAGCTAAACCCCATTATAAAAATAAATTACTTCGAAAAACCCATGAAACAAAGACAGTGAAAGAGAGAGAAATTCTTACACAATGCGTTCAGGGGCTGTGATGCCACCTGGATTGACCATATCTAGACCCACAGCTGGAAGAGACATAAGGGTGGACACTCTTGGGGCTGAGAGGTTTGGTGAGGTTGGGTGAGCAAACGCAGACCCTTTAAAGTAATACTGCGTGGTACCCATCGCATGGGTCCCAAATCTCCAGGTTCAAGGGCATCTTCCTACATCGAAAACATGCATGAGAAAACAAAAAAAATGGTACACCATGTGATGGGGAAAGGTTTCTAAAACGCACCTCATTTCTCTTCTCCTTGTGCCCGGGTTCGCCATTCCAGCCGCTTTACTAAAAATCTCCCTACTTGGAGCATCAGCACATTTAACCTCCTGTTTCGTACAGGTTGCAATTTGTCCTGAGGATGAACGGGTAGACGGGGAACCAGTGAGAGACTAGCTCTTGGTGTTGGGACAGGCACAGGTCACTCTATTTTCCCATCAGGAAGAAGAATTAACCACAGGCTCATCCTCCCCCCCCGGAACCAGAACAGGGCCTGAAGCCATCTTCCACTTTTGCGGCCAGCTCCCAAAAAAGCGAGTTGTAAAATGGAGCTTCAGGGCACTGAAATTCACAAACCTGCAAAGTTATAAATGATAACTCTCGTCCACAAATATATTGAGGGAAGGCAAAGAAGAGGATTTGAAATCAAGGCAGAATTGCAGGAAACAGATTTCAGGAGGTAGATTCGAATCGCCTTTAAAGCACATGAAAAGCGGCAAAACGTTGACAATGATGCCCTTGGCCAAAAAGGGCGTATGCGTTTTTTCCTGAATATATTCAGGAAAAAACGCATACGCCCTTTTTGGCCAACCAAGCCACCTGGAAAGGCAAATCAGGGCTACAAAGAAGACTCGCTACCCATCGGTCAAAAGGGCCATGCTGAAAAAAGTCTCAAAACCAGAAATGCAGGACAGGCCATGGAGAAATGGGAGCCTTGCTACACTGATGGGCGGGATGTAAATTGCCAAAAGCCACTCTGGAGAAGTGTACGGTGTGTCCTGAAACATCTAAAAAACACAGCTTAGAGAGCATAGGGCACTTCCACTCATGGGGGTATAAATTGGGAAAATGAAAAATCAGCAAGACACAAGCACCCCAAAGTTTAGGGCTGCTCTATTGACAAGGACCTCCACTTCATTCCACCTTCAATATCCCAGGAAAGAGAAAAATGGATAAAGAAGTTGTGGTCCTTATGTGCAATGGAATATCACTCAGCCATGAAATCAATGTCATAAGGCTAGTAGCAGCATGATGAGTGGATTTAGGTACGACGATTCTAAGTGAAATAAGTCACACAGAAAAGGACACTTCTCATAAGGTATCACTTATAGAGGGAATGTAAAAACCGTTACACTTGAACTGAATTACAAAACAGAGCAGAGTCACACATGCAGAAAACACACTATGGCTGCTTAACGGGAAAGGTGAGGTGGGGTGATACATAAAACAAGGGTTTCAAATTAGCTCAGATACCGTTCCATAAACCCAATATGTAATAGACAAGACCTACTCCTTGCTCAGAGAACTGGACTCAACACGCCCTATTCACCGCACAAGAATATATCTGACTAGTAATAATCTTAAAACCTATGTATTGATATCTCTCTCTTAGTGTGTCAAGTGGGTGTAAAGTGGCATAAACATAGCAGTGAAAAGCAGCTAAACCCCATTATAAAAATAAATTACTTCGAAAAACCCATGAAACAAAGACAGTGAAAGAGAGAGAAATTCTTACACAATGCGTTCAGGGGCTGTGATGCAACCTGGATTGACCATATCTAGACCCACAGCTGGATGAGACATAAGGGTGGACACTCTTGGGGCTGAGAGGTTTGGTGAGGTTGGGTGAGCAAACGCAGACCCTTTAAAGTAATACTGCGTGGTACCCATCGCATGGGTCCCAAATCTCCAGGTTCAAGGGCATCTTCCTACATCGAAAACATGCATGAGAAAACAAAAAGATGGTACACCATGTGATGGGGAAAGGTTTCTAAAACGCACCTCATTTCTCTTCTCCTTGTGCCCGGGGTCGCCATTCCAGCTGCTTTCCTAGCAATCTCCCTACTTGGAGCATCAGCACCTTTAACCTCCTGTTCCGTACAGGTTGCAATTTGTACTGAGGATGAACGGGAAGACGAGGAACCAGTGATAGACTAGCTCTTCTTGTTGGGACAGGCACAGGTCACTCTATTTTCCCATCAGGAAGAAGAATTAACCACAGGCTCATCATCCCCCCAGAACAAGAACAGGGCCTGAAGCCATCCAGGGCTTTTGCGGCCAGCTCCCAAAAAAGCGAGTTGTAAAATGGAGCTTCAGGGCACTGCAATTCACAAACCTGCAGAGTTATAAATGATAACTCTCGTCCACAAATATATTGAGGGAAGGCAAAGAAGAGGATTTGAAATCAAGGCAGAATTGCAGGAAACAGATTTCAGGAGGTAGATTCGAATCGCCTTTAAAGCACATGAAAAGCGGCAAAACGTTGACAATGATGCCCTTGGCCAAAAAGGGCGTATGCGTTTTTTCCTGAATATATTCAGGAAAAAACGCATACGCCCTTTTTGGCCAAACAAGCCACCTGGAAAGGCAAATCAGGGCTACAAAGAAGACTCGCTACCCATCGGTCAAAAGGGCCATGCTGAAAAAAGTCTCAAAACCAGAAATGCAGGACAGGCCATGGAGAAATGGGAGCCTTGCGACACTGATGGGCGGGATGTAAATTGCCAACAGCCACTCTGGAGAAGTGTACGGTGTGTCCTGAAACATCTAAAAAACACAGCTTAGAGAGCATAGGGCACTTCCACTCATGGGGGTATAAATTGGGAAAATTAAAAATCAGCAAGACACAAGCACCCCAAAGTTTAGGGCTGCTCTGTTGACAAGGACCTCCACTTCATTCCACTTTCAATATCCCAGGAAAGAGAAAAATGGATAAAGAAGTTGTGGTCCTTATGTGCAATGGAATATCACTCAGCAATGAAATCAATGTCATAAGGCTAGTAGCAGCATGATGAGTGGATTTAGGTACGACGATTCTAAGTGAAATAAGTCACACAGAAAAGGACACTTCTCATAAGGTATCACTTATAGAGGGAATGTCAAAACCGTTACACTTGAACTGAATTACAAAACAGAACAGAGTCACACATGCAGAAAACACACTATGGCTGCTTAACGGGAAAGGTGAGGTGGGGTGATACATAAAACAAGGGTTTCAAATTAGCTCAGATACCGTTCCATAAACCCAATATGTAATAGTCAAGACCTACTCCTTGCTCAGAGAACTGGACTCAACACGCCCTATTCACCGCACAAGAATATATCTGACTAGTAATAATCTTAAAACCTATGTATTGATATCTCTCTGTTAGTGTGTCAAGTGGGTGTAAAGCGGCATAAACACAGCAGTGAAAAGCAGCTAAACCCCATTATAAAAATAAATTACTTCGAAAAACCCATGAAACAAAGACAGTGAAAGAGAGAGAAATTCTTACACAATGCGTTCAGGGGCTGTGATGCCACCTGGATTGACCATATCTAGACCCACAGCTGGAAGAGACATAAGGGTGGACACTCTTGGGGCTGAGAGGTTTGGTGAGGTTGGGTGAGCAAACGCAGACCCTTTAAAGTAATACTGCGTGGTACCCATCGCATGGGTCCCAAATCTCCAGGTTCAAGGGCATCTTCCTACATCGAAAACATGCATGAGAAAACAAAAAAGATGGTACACCATGTGATGGGGAAAGGTTTCTAAAACGCACCTCATTTCTCTTCTCCTTGTGCCCGGGTTCGCCATTCCAGCCGCTTTACTAAAAATCTCCCTACTTGGAGCATCAGCACATTTAACCTCCTGTTTCGTACAGGTTGCAATTTGTCCTGAGGATGAACGGGTAGACGGGGAACCAGTGAGAGACTAGCTCTTGGTGTTGGGACAGGCACAGGTCACTCTATTTTCCCATCAGGAAGAAGAATTAACCACAGGCTCATCCTCCCCCCCCGGAACCAGAACAGGGCCTGAAGCCATCTTCCACTTTTGCGGCCAGCTCCCAAAAAAGCGAGTTGTAAAATGGAGCTTCAGGGCACTGAAATTCACAAACCTGCAAAGTTATAAATGATAACTCTCGTCCACAAATATATTGAGGGAAGGCAAAGAAGAGGATTTGAAATCAAGGCAGAATTGCAGGAAACAGATTTCAGGAGGTAGATTCGAATCGCCTTTAAAGCACATGAAAAGCGGCAAAACGTTGACAATGATGCCCTTGGCCAAAAAGGGCGTATGCGTTTTTTCCTGAATATATTCAGGAAAAAACGCATATGCCCTTTTTGGCCAACCAAGCCACCTGGAAAGGCAAATCAGGGCTACAAAGAAGACTCGCTACCCATCGGTCAAAAGGGCCATGCTGAAAAAAGTCTCAAAACCAGAAATGCAGGACAGGCCATGGAGAAATGGGAGCCTTGCTACACTGATGGGCGGGATGTAAATTGCCAAAAGCCACTCTGGAGAAGTGTACGGTGTGTCCTGAAACATCTAAAAAACACAGCTTAGAGAGCATAGGGCACTTCCACTCATGGGGGTATAAATTGGGAAAATGAAAAATCAGCAAGACACAAGCACCCCAAAGTTTAGGGCTGCTCTATTGACAAGGACCTCCACTTCATTCCACCTTCAATATCCCAGGAAAGAGAAAAATGGATAAAGAAGTTGTGGTCCTTATGTGCAATGGAATATCACTCAGCCATGAAATCAATGTCATAAGGCTAGTAGCAGCATGATGAGTGGATTTAGGTACGACGATTCTAAGTGAAATAAGTCACACAGAAAAGGACACTTCTCATAAGGTATCACTTATAGAGGGAATGTAAAAACCGTTACACTTGAACTGAATTACAAAACAGAGCAGAGTCACACATGCAGAAAACACACTATGGCTGCTTAACGGGAAAGGTGAGGTGGGGTGATACATAAAACAAGGGTTTCAAATTAGCTCAGATACCGTTCCATAAACCCAATATGTAATAGACAAGACCTACTCCTTGCTCAGAGAACTGGACTCAACACGCCCTATTCACCGCACAAGAATATATCTGACTAGTAATAATCTTAAAACCTATGTATTGATATCTCTCTCTTAGTGTGTCAAGTGGGTGTAAAGTGGCATAAACATAGCAGTGAAAAGCAGCTAAACCCCATTATAAAAATAAATTACTTCGAAAAACCCATGAAACAAAGACAGTGAAAGAGAGAGAAATTCTTACACAATGCGTTCAGGGGCTGTGATGCAACCTGGATTGACCATATCTAGACCCACAGCTGGATGAGACATAAGGGTGGACACTCTTGGGGCTGAGAGGTTTGGTGAGGTTGGGTGAGCAAACGCAGACCCTTTAAAGTAATACTGCGTGGTACCCATCGCATGGGTCCCAAATCTCCAGGTTCAAGGGCATCTTCCTACATCGAAAACATGCATGAGAAAACAAAAAGATGGTACACCATGTGATGGGGAAAGGTTTCTAAAACGCACCTCATTTCTCTTCTCCTTGTGCCCGGGGTCGCCATTCCAGCTGCTTTCCTAGCAATCTCCCTACTTGGAGCATCAGCACCTTTAACCTCCTGTTCCGTACAGGTTGCAATTTGTACTGAGGATGAACGGGAAGACGAGGAACCAGTGATAGACTAGCTCTTCTTGTTGGGACAGGCACAGGTCACTCTATTTTCCCATCAGGAAGAAGAATTAACCACAGGCTCATCATCCCCCCAGAACAAGAACAGGGCCTGAAGCCATCCAGGGCTTTTGCGGCCAGCTCCCAAAAAAGCGAGTTGTAAAATGGAGCTTCAGGGCACTGCAATTCACAAACCTGCAGAGTTATAAATGATAACTCTCGTCCACAAATATATTGAGGGAAGGCAAAGAAGAGGATTTGAAATCAAGGCAGAATTGCAGGAAACAGATTTCAGGAGGTAGATTCGAATCGCCTTTAAAGCACATGAAAAGCGGCAAAACGTTGACAATGATGCCCTTGGCCAAAAAGGGCGTATGCGTTTTTTCCTGAATATATTCAGGAAAAAACGCATACGCCCTTTTTGGCCAAACAAGCCACCTGGAAAGGCAAATCAGGGCTACAAAGAAGACTCGCTACCCATCGGTCAAAAGGGCCATGCTGAAAAAAGTCTCAAAACCAGAAATGCAGGACAGGCCATGGAGAAATGGGAGCCTTGCGACACTGATGGGCGGGATGTAAATTGCCAACAGCCACTCTGGAGAAGTGTACGGTGTGTCCTGAAACATCTAAAAAACACAGCTTAGAGAGCATAGGGCACTTCCACTCATGGGGGTATAAATTGGGAAAATTAAAAATCAGCAAGACACAAGCACCCCAAAGTTTAGGGCTGCTCTGTTGACAAGGACCTCCACTTCATTCCACTTTCAATATCCCAGGAAAGAGAAAAATGGATAAAGAAGTTGTGGTCCTTATGTGCAATGGAATATCACTCAGCAATGAAATCAATGTCATAAGGCTAGTAGCAGCATGATGAGTGGATTTAGGTACGACGATTCTAAGTGAAATAAGTCACACAGAAAAGGACACTTCTCATAAGGTATCACTTATAGAGGGAATGTCAAAACCGTTACACTTGAACTGAATTACAAAACAGAACAGAGTCACACATGCAGAAAACACACTATGGCTGCTTAACGGGAAAGGTGAGGTGGGGTGATACATAAAACAAGGGTTTCAAATTAGCTCAGATACCGTTCCATAAACCCAATATGTAATAGTCAAGACCTACTCCTTGCTCAGAGAACTGGACTCAACACGCCCTATTCACCGCACAAGAATATATCTGACTAGTAATAATCTTAAAACCTATGTATTGATATCTCTCTGTTAGTGTGTCAAGTGGGTGTAAAGCGGCATAAACACAGCAGTGAAAAGCAGCTAAACCCCATTATAAAAATAAATTACTTCGAAAAACCCATGAAACAAAGACAGTGAAAGAGAGAGAAATTCTTACACAATGCGTTCAGGGGCTGTGATGCCACCTGGATTGACCATATCTAGACCCACAGCTGGAAGAGACATAAGGGTGGACACTCTTGGGGCTGAGAGGTTTGGTGAGGTTGGGTGAGCAAACGCAGACCCTTTAAAGTAATACTGCGTGGTACCCATCGCATGGGTCCCAAATCTCCAGGTTCAAGGGCATCTTCCTACATCGAAAACATGCATGAGAAAACAAAAAAGATGGTACACCATGTGATGGGGAAAGGTTTCTAAAACGCACCTCATTTCTCTTCTCCTTGTGCCCGGGTTCGCCATTCCAGCCGCTTTACTAAAAATCTCCCTACTTGGAGCATCAGCACATTTAACCTCCTGTTTCGTACAGGTTGCAATTTGTCCTGAGGATGAACGGGTAGACGGGGAACCAGTGAGAGACTAGCTCTTGGTGTTGGGACAGGCACAGGTCACTCTATTTTCCCATCAGGAAGAAGAATTAACCACAGGCTCATCCTCCCCCCCCGGAACCAGAACAGGGCCTGAAGCCATCTTCCACTTTTGCGGCCAGCTCCCAAAAAAGCGAGTTGTAAAATGGAGCTTCAGGGCACTGAAATTCACAAACCTGCAAAGTTATAAATGATAACTCTCGTCCACAAATATATTGAGGGAAGGCAAAGAAGAGGATTTGAAATCAAGGCAGAATTGCAGGAAACAGATTTCAGGAGGTAGATTCGAATCGCCTTTAAAGCACATGAAAAGCGGCAAAACGTTGACAATGATGCCCTTGGCCAAAAAGGGCGTATGCGTTTTTTCCTGAATATATTCAGGAAAAAACGCATATGCCCTTTTTGGCCAACCAAGCCACCTGGAAAGGCAAATCAGGGCTACAAAGAAGACTCGCTACCCATCGGTCAAAAGGGCCATGCTGAAAAAAGTCTCAAAACCAGAAATGCAGGACAGGCCATGGAGAAATGGGAGCCTTGCTACACTGATGGGCGGGATGTAAATTGCCAAAAGCCACTCTGGAGAAGTGTACGGTGTGTCCTGAAACATCTAAAAAACACAGCTTAGAGAGCATAGGGCACTTCCACTCATGGGGGTATAAATTGGGAAAATGAAAAATCAGCAAGACACAAGCACCCCAAAGTTTAGGGCTGCTCTATTGACAAGGACCTCCACTTCATTCCACCTTCAATATCCCAGGAAAGAGAAAAATGGATAAAGAAGTTGTGGTCCTTATGTGCAATGGAATATCACTCAGCCATGAAATCAATGTCATAAGGCTAGTAGCAGCATGATGAGTGGATTTAGGTACGACGATTCTAAGTGAAATAAGTCACACAGAAAAGGACACTTCTCATAAGGTATCACTTATAGAGGGAATGTAAAAACCGTTACACTTGAACTGAATTACAAAACAGAGCAGAGTCACACATGCAGAAAACACACTATGGCTGCTTAACGGGAAAGGTGAGGTGGGGTGATACATAAAACAAGGGTTTCAAATTAGCTCAGATACCGTTCCATAAACCCAATATGTAATAGACAAGACCTACTCCTTGCTCAGAGAACTGGACTCAACACGCCCTATTCACCGCACAAGAATATATCTGACTAGTAATAATCTTAAAACCTATGTATTGATATCTCTCTCTTAGTGTGTCAAGTGGGTGTAAAGTGGCATAAACATAGCAGTGAAAAGCAGCTAAACCCCATTATAAAAATAAATTACTTCGAAAAACCCATGAAACAAAGACAGTGAAAGAGAGAGAAATTCTTACACAATGCGTTCAGGGGCTGTGATGCAACCTGGATTGACCATATCTAGACCCACAGCTGGATGAGACATAAGGGTGGACACTCTTGGGGCTGAGAGGTTTGGTGAGGTTGGGTGAGCAAACGCAGACCCTTTAAAGTAATACTGCGTGGTACCCATCGCATGGGTCCCAAATCTCCAGGTTCAAGGGCATCTTCCTACATCGAAAACATGCATGAGAAAACAAAAAGATGGTACACCATGTGATGGGGAAAGGTTTCTAAAACGCACCTCATTTCTCTTCTCCTTGTGCCCGGGGTCGCCATTCCAGCTGCTTTCCTAGCAATCTCCCTACTTGGAGCATCAGCACCTTTAACCTCCTGTTCCGTACAGGTTGCAATTTGTACTGAGGATGAACGGGAAGACGAGGAACCAGTGATAGACTAGCTCTTCTTGTTGGGACAGGCACAGGTCACTCTATTTTCCCATCAGGAAGAAGAATTAACCACAGGCTCATCATCCCCCCAGAACAAGAACAGGGCCTGAAGCCATCCAGGGCTTTTGCGGCCAGCTCCCAAAAAAGCGAGTTGTAAAATGGAGCTTCAGGGCACTGCAATTCACAAACCTGCAGAGTTATAAATGATAACTCTCGTCCACAAATATATTGAGGGAAGGCAAAGAAGAGGATTTGAAATCAAGGCAGAATTGCAGGAAACAGATTTCAGGAGGTAGATTCGAATCGCCTTTAAAGCACATGAAAAGCGGCAAAACGTTGACAATGATGCCCTTGGCCAAAAAGGGCGTATGCGTTTTTTCCTGAATATATTCAGGAAAAAACGCATACGCCCTTTTTGGCCAAACAAGCCACCTGGAAAGGCAAATCAGGGCTACAAAGAAGACTCGCTACCCATCGGTCAAAAGGGCCATGCTGAAAAAAGTCTCAAAACCAGAAATGCAGGACAGGCCATGGAGAAATGGGAGCCTTGCGACACTGATGGGCGGGATGTAAATTGCCAACAGCCACTCTGGAGAAGTGTACGGTGTGTCCTGAAACATCTAAAAAACACAGCTTAGAGAGCATAGGGCACTTCCACTCATGGGGGTATAAATTGGGAAAATTAAAAATCAGCAAGACACAAGCACCCCAAAGTTTAGGGCTGCTCTGTTGACAAGGACCTCCACTTCATTCCACTTTCAATATCCCAGGAAAGAGAAAAATGGATAAAGAAGTTGTGGTCCTTATGTGCAATGGAATATCACTCAGCAATGAAATCAATGTCATAAGGCTAGTAGCAGCATGATGAGTGGATTTAGGTACGACGATTCTAAGTGAAATAAGTCACACAGAAAAGGACACTTCTCATAAGGTATCACTTATAGAGGGAATGTCAAAACCGTTACACTTGAACTGAATTACAAAACAGAACAGAGTCACACATGCAGAAAACACACTATGGCTGCTTAACGGGAAAGGTGAGGTGGGGTGATACATAAAACAAGGGTTTCAAATTAGCTCAGATACCGTTCCATAAACCCAATATGTAATAGTCAAGACCTACTCCTTGCTCAGAGAACTGGACTCAACACGCCCTATTCACCGCACAAGAATATATCTGACTAGTAATAATCTTAAAACCTATGTATTGATATCTCTCTGTTAGTGTGTCAAGTGGGTGTAAAGCGGCATAAACACAGCAGTGAAAAGCAGCTAAACCCCATTATAAAAATAAATTACTTCGAAAAACCCATGAAACAAAGACAGTGAAAGAGAGAGAAATTCTTACACAATGCGTTCAGGGGCTGTGATGCCACCTGGATTGACCATATCTAGACCCACAGCTGGAAGAGACATAAGGGTGGACACTCTTGGGGCTGAGAGGTTTGGTGAGGTTGGGTGAGCAAACGCAGACCCTTTAAAGTAATACTGCGTGGTACCCATCGCATGGGTCCCAAATCTCCAGGTTCAAGGGCATCTTCCTACATCGAAAACATGCATGAGAAAACAAAAAAGATGGTACACCATGTGATGGGGAAAGGTTTCTAAAACGCACCTCATTTCTCTTCTCCTTGTGCCCGGGTTCGCCATTCCAGCCGCTTTACTAAAAATCTCCCTACTTGGAGCATCAGCACATTTAACCTCCTGTTTCGTACAGGTTGCAATTTGTCCTGAGGATGAACGGGTAGACGGGGAACCAGTGAGAGACTAGCTCTTGGTGTTGGGACAGGCACAGGTCACTCTATTTTCCCATCAGGAAGAAGAATTAACCACAGGCTCATCCTCCCCCCCCGGAACCAGAACAGGGCCTGAAGCCATCTTCCACTTTTGCGGCCAGCTCCCAAAAAAGCGAGTTGTAAAATGGAGCTTCAGGGCACTGAAATTCACAAACCTGCAAAGTTATAAATGATAACTCTCGTCCACAAATATATTGAGGGAAGGCAAAGAAGAGGATTTGAAATCAAGGCAGAATTGCAGGAAACAGATTTCAGGAGGTAGATTCGAATCGCCTTTAAAGCACATGAAAAGCGGCAAAACGTTGACAATGATGCCCTTGGCCAAAAAGGGCGTATGCGTTTTTTCCTGAATATATTCAGGAAAAAACGCATATGCCCTTTTTGGCCAACCAAGCCACCTGGAAAGGCAAATCAGGGCTACAAAGAAGACTCGCTACCCATCGGTCAAAAGGGCCATGCTGAAAAAAGTCTCAAAACCAGAAATGCAGGACAGGCCATGGAGAAATGGGAGCCTTGCTACACTGATGGGCGGGATGTAAATTGCCAAAAGCCACTCTGGAGAAGTGTACGGTGTGTCCTGAAACATCTAAAAAACACAGCTTAGAGAGCATAGGGCACTTCCACTCATGGGGGTATAAATTGGGAAAATGAAAAATCAGCAAGACACAAGCACCCCAAAGTTTAGGGCTGCTCTATTGACAAGGACCTCCACTTCATTCCACCTTCAATATCCCAGGAAAGAGAAAAATGGATAAAGAAGTTGTGGTCCTTATGTGCAATGGAATATCACTCAGCCATGAAATCAATGTCATAAGGCTAGTAGCAGCATGATGAGTGGATTTAGGTACGACGATTCTAAGTGAAATAAGTCACACAGAAAAGGACACTTCTCATAAGGTATCACTTATAGAGGGAATGTAAAAACCGTTACACTTGAACTGAATTACAAAACAGAGCAGAGTCACACATGCAGAAAACACACTATGGCTGCTTAACGGGAAAGGTGAGGTGGGGTGATACATAAAACAAGGGTTTCAAATTAGCTCAGATACCGTTCCATAAACCCAATATGTAATAGACAAGACCTACTCCTTGCTCAGAGAACTGGACTCAACACGCCCTATTCACCGCACAAGAATATATCTGACTAGTAATAATCTTAAAACCTATGTATTGATATCTCTCTCTTAGTGTGTCAAGTGGGTGTAAAGTGGCATAAACATAGCAGTGAAAAGCAGCTAAACCCCATTATAAAAATAAATTACTTCGAAAAACCCATGAAACAAAGACAGTGAAAGAGAGAGAAATTCTTACACAATGCGTTCAGGGGCTGTGATGCAACCTGGATTGACCATATCTAGACCCACAGCTGGATGAGACATAAGGGTGGACACTCTTGGGGCTGAGAGGTTTGGTGAGGTTGGGTGAGCAAACGCAGACCCTTTAAAGTAATACTGCGTGGTACCCATCGCATGGGTCCCAAATCTCCAGGTTCAAGGGCATCTTCCTACATCGAAAACATGCATGAGAAAACAAAAAGATGGTACACCATGTGATGGGGAAAGGTTTCTAAAACGCACCTCATTTCTCTTCTCCTTGTGCCCGGGGTCGCCATTCCAGCTGCTTTCCTAGCAATCTCCCTACTTGGAGCATCAGCACCTTTAACCTCCTGTTCCGTACAGGTTGCAATTTGTACTGAGGATGAACGGGAAGACGAGGAACCAGTGATAGACTAGCTCTTCTTGTTGGGACAGGCACAGGTCACTCTATTTTCCCATCAGGAAGAAGAATTAACCACAGGCTCATCATCCCCCCAGAACAAGAACAGGGCCTGAAGCCATCCAGGGCTTTTGCGGCCAGCTCCCAAAAAAGCGAGTTGTAAAATGGAGCTTCAGGGCACTGCAATTCACAAACCTGCAGAGTTATAAATGATAACTCTCGTCCACAAATATATTGAGGGAAGGCAAAGAAGAGGATTTGAAATCAAGGCAGAATTGCAGGAAACAGATTTCAGGAGGTAGATTCGAATCGCCTTTAAAGCACATGAAAAGCGGCAAAACGTTGACAATGATGCCCTTGGCCAAAAAGGGCGTATGCGTTTTTTCCTGAATATATTCAGGAAAAAACGCATACGCCCTTTTTGGCCAAACAAGCCACCTGGAAAGGCAAATCAGGGCTACAAAGAAGACTCGCTACCCATCGGTCAAAAGGGCCATGCTGAAAAAAGTCTCAAAACCAGAAATGCAGGACAGGCCATGGAGAAATGGGAGCCTTGCGACACTGATGGGCGGGATGTAAATTGCCAACAGCCACTCTGGAGAAGTGTACGGTGTGTCCTGAAACATCTAAAAAACACAGCTTAGAGAGCATAGGGCACTTCCACTCATGGGGGTATAAATTGGGAAAATTAAAAATCAGCAAGACACAAGCACCCCAAAGTTTAGGGCTGCTCTGTTGACAAGGACCTCCACTTCATTCCACTTTCAATATCCCAGGAAAGAGAAAAATGGATAAAGAAGTTGTGGTCCTTATGTGCAATGGAATATCACTCAGCAATGAAATCAATGTCATAAGGCTAGTAGCAGCATGATGAGTGGATTTAGGTACGACGATTCTAAGTGAAATAAGTCACACAGAAAAGGACACTTCTCATAAGGTATCACTTATAGAGGGAATGTCAAAACCGTTACACTTGAACTGAATTACAAAACAGAACAGAGTCACACATGCAGAAAACACACTATGGCTGCTTAACGGGAAAGGTGAGGTGGGGTGATACATAAAACAAGGGTTTCAAATTAGCTCAGATACCGTTCCATAAACCCAATATGTAATAGTCAAGACCTACTCCTTGCTCAGAGAACTGGACTCAACACGCCCTATTCACCGCACAAGAATATATCTGACTAGTAATAATCTTAAAACCTATGTATTGATATCTCTCTGTTAGTGTGTCAAGTGGGTGTAAAGCGGCATAAACACAGCAGTGAAAAGCAGCTAAACCCCATTATAAAAATAAATTACTTCGAAAAACCCATGAAACAAAGACAGTGAAAGAGAGAGAAATTCTTACACAATGCGTTCAGGGGCTGTGATGCCACCTGGATTGACCATATCTAGACCCACAGCTGGAAGAGACATAAGGGTGGACACTCTTGGGGCTGAGAGGTTTGGTGAGGTTGGGTGAGCAAACGCAGACCCTTTAAAGTAATACTGCGTGGTACCCATCGCATGGGTCCCAAATCTCCAGGTTCAAGGGCATCTTCCTACATCGAAAACATGCATGAGAAAACAAAAAAGATGGTACACCATGTGATGGGGAAAGGTTTCTAAAACGCACCTCATTTCTCTTCTCCTTGTGCCCGGGTTCGCCATTCCAGCCGCTTTACTAAAAATCTCCCTACTTGGAGCATCAGCACATTTAACCTCCTGTTTCGTACAGGTTGCAATTTGTCCTGAGGATGAACGGGTAGACGGGGAACCAGTGAGAGACTAGCTCTTGGTGTTGGGACAGGCACAGGTCACTCTATTTTCCCATCAGGAAGAAGAATTAACCACAGGCTCATCCTCCCCCCCCGGAACCAGAACAGGGCCTGAAGCCATCTTCCACTTTTGCGGCCAGCTCCCAAAAAAGCGAGTTGTAAAATGGAGCTTCAGGGCACTGAAATTCACAAACCTGCAAAGTTATAAATGATAACTCTCGTCCACAAATATATTGAGGGAAGGCAAAGAAGAGGATTTGAAATCAAGGCAGAATTGCAGGAAACAGATTTCAGGAGGTAGATTCGAATCGCCTTTAAAGCACATGAAAAGCGGCAAAACGTTGACAATGATGCCCTTGGCCAAAAAGGGCGTATGCGTTTTTTCCTGAATATATTCAGGAAAAAACGCATATGCCCTTTTTGGCCAACCAAGCCACCTGGAAAGGCAAATCAGGGCTACAAAGAAGACTCGCTACCCATCGGTCAAAAGGGCCATGCTGAAAAAAGTCTCAAAACCAGAAATGCAGGACAGGCCATGGAGAAATGGGAGCCTTGCTACACTGATGGGCGGGATGTAAATTGCCAAAAGCCACTCTGGAGAAGTGTACGGTGTGTCCTGAAACATCTAAAAAACACAGCTTAGAGAGCATAGGGCACTTCCACTCATGGGGGTATAAATTGGGAAAATGAAAAATCAGCAAGACACAAGCACCCCAAAGTTTAGGGCTGCTCTATTGACAAGGACCTCCACTTCATTCCACCTTCAATATCCCAGGAAAGAGAAAAATGGATAAAGAAGTTGTGGTCCTTATGTGCAATGGAATATCACTCAGCCATGAAATCAATGTCATAAGGCTAGTAGCAGCATGATGAGTGGATTTAGGTACGACGATTCTAAGTGAAATAAGTCACACAGAAAAGGACACTTCTCATAAGGTATCACTTATAGAGGGAATGTAAAAACCGTTACACTTGAACTGAATTACAAAACAGAGCAGAGTCACACATGCAGAAAACACACTATGGCTGCTTAACGGGAAAGGTGAGGTGGGGTGATACATAAAACAAGGGTTTCAAATTAGCTCAGATACCGTTCCATAAACCCAATATGTAATAGACAAGACCTACTCCTTGCTCAGAGAACTGGACTCAACACGCCCTATTCACCGCACAAGAATATATCTGACTAGTAATAATCTTAAAACCTATGTATTGATATCTCTCTCTTAGTGTGTCAAGTGGGTGTAAAGTGGCATAAACATAGCAGTGAAAAGCAGCTAAACCCCATTATAAAAATAAATTACTTCGAAAAACCCATGAAACAAAGACAGTGAAAGAGAGAGAAATTCTTACACAATGCGTTCAGGGGCTGTGATGCAACCTGGATTGACCATATCTAGACCCACAGCTGGATGAGACATAAGGGTGGACACTCTTGGGGCTGAGAGGTTTGGTGAGGTTGGGTGAGCAAACGCAGACCCTTTAAAGTAATACTGCGTGGTACCCATCGCATGGGTCCCAAATCTCCAGGTTCAAGGGCATCTTCCTACATCGAAAACATGCATGAGAAAACAAAAAGATGGTACACCATGTGATGGGGAAAGGTTTCTAAAACGCACCTCATTTCTCTTCTCCTTGTGCCCGGGGTCGCCATTCCAGCTGCTTTCCTAGCAATCTCCCTACTTGGAGCATCAGCACCTTTAACCTCCTGTTCCGTACAGGTTGCAATTTGTACTGAGGATGAACGGGAAGACGAGGAACCAGTGATAGACTAGCTCTTCTTGTTGGGACAGGCACAGGTCACTCTATTTTCCCATCAGGAAGAAGAATTAACCACAGGCTCATCATCCCCCCAGAACAAGAACAGGGCCTGAAGCCATCCAGGGCTTTTGCGGCCAGCTCCCAAAAAAGCGAGTTGTAAAATGGAGCTTCAGGGCACTGCAATTCACAAACCTGCAGAGTTATAAATGATAACTCTCGTCCACAAATATATTGAGGGAAGGCAAAGAAGAGGATTTGAAATCAAGGCAGAATTGCAGGAAACAGATTTCAGGAGGTAGATTCGAATCGCCTTTAAAGCACATGAAAAGCGGCAAAACGTTGACAATGATGCCCTTGGCCAAAAAGGGCGTATGCGTTTTTTCCTGAATATATTCAGGAAAAAACGCATACGCCCTTTTTGGCCAAACAAGCCACCTGGAAAGGCAAATCAGGGCTACAAAGAAGACTCGCTACCCATCGGTCAAAAGGGCCATGCTGAAAAAAGTCTCAAAACCAGAAATGCAGGACAGGCCATGGAGAAATGGGAGCCTTGCGACACTGATGGGCGGGATGTAAATTGCCAACAGCCACTCTGGAGAAGTGTACGGTGTGTCCTGAAACATCTAAAAAACACAGCTTAGAGAGCATAGGGCACTTCCACTCATGGGGGTATAAATTGGGAAAATGAAAAATCAGCAAGACACAAGCACCCCAAAGTTTAGGGCTGCTCTATTGACAAGGACCTCCACTTCATTCCACCTTCAATATCCCAGGAAAGAGAAAAATGGATAAAGAAGTTGTGGTCCTTATGTGCAATGGAATATCACTCAGCCATGAAATCAATGTCATAAGGCTAGTAGCAGCATGATGAGTGGATTTAGGTACGACGATTCTAAGTGAAATAAGTCACACAGAAAAGGACACTTCTCATAAGGTATCACTTATAGAGGGAATGTAAAAACCGTTACACTTGAACTGAATTACAAAACAGAGCAGAGTCACACATGCAGAAAACACACTATGGCTGCTTAACGGGAAAGGTGAGGTGGGGTGATACATAAAACAAGGGTTTCAAATTAGCTCAGATACCGTTCCATAAACCCAATATGTAATAGACAAGACCTACTCCTTGCTCAGAGAACTGGACTCAACACGCCCTATTCACCGCACAAGAATATATCTGACTAGTAATAATCTTAAAACCTATGTATTGATATCTCTCTCTTAGTGTGTCAAGTGGGTGTAAAGTGGCATAAACATAGCAGTGAAAAGCAGCTAAACCCCATTATAAAAATAAATTACTTCGAAAAACCCATGAAACAAAGACAGTGAAAGAGAGAGAAATTCTTACACAATGCGTTCAGGGGCTGTGATGCAACCTGGATTGACCATATCTAGACCCACAGCTGGATGAGACATAAGGGTGGACACTCTTGGGGCTGAGAGGTTTGGTGAGGTTGGGTGAGCAAACGCAGACCCTTTAAAGTAATACTGCGTGGTACCCATCGCATGGGTCCCAAATCTCCAGGTTCAAGGGCATCTTCCTACATCGAAAACATGCATGAGAAAACAAAAAGATGGTACACCATGTGATGGGGAAAGGTTTCTAAAACGCACCTCATTTCTCTTCTCCTTGTGCCCGGGGTCGCCATTCCAGCTGCTTTCCTAGCAATCTCCCTACTTGGAGCATCAGCACCTTTAACCTCCTGTTCCGTACAGGTTGCAATTTGTACTGAGGATGAACGGGAAGACGAGGAACCAGTGATAGACTAGCTCTTCTTGTTGGGACAGGCACAGGTCACTCTATTTTCCCATCAGGAAGAAGAATTAACCACAGGCTCATCATCCCCCCAGAACAAGAACAGGGCCTGAAGCCATCCAGGGCTTTTGCGGCCAGCTCCCAAAAAAGCGAGTTGTAAAATGGAGCTTCAGGGCACTGCAATTCACAAACCTGCAGAGTTATAAATGATAACTCTCGTCCACAAATATATTGAGGGAAGGCAAAGAAGAGGATTTGAAATCAAGGCAGAATTTCAGGAAACAGATTTCAGGAGGTAGATTCGAATCGCCTTTAAAGCACATGAAAAGCGGCAAAACGTTGACAATGATGCCCTTGGCCAAAAAGGGCGTATGCGTTTTTTCCTGAATATATTCAGGAAAAAACGCATACGCCCTTTTTGGCCAAACAAGCCACCTGGAAAGGCAAATCAGGGCTACAAAGAAGACTCGCTACCCATCGGTCAAAAGGGCCATGCTGAAAAAAGTCTCAAAACCAGAAATGCAGGACAGGCCATGGAGAAATGGGAGCCTTGCGACACTGATGGGCGGGATGTAAATTGCCAACAGCCACTCTGGAGAAGTGTACGGTGTGTCCTGAAACATCTAAAAAACACAGCTTAGAGAGCATAGGGCACTTCCACTCATGGGGGTATAAATTGGGAAAATTAAAAATCAGCAAGACACAAGCACCCCAAAGTTTAGGGCTGCTCTGTTGACAAGGACCTCCACTTCATTCCACTTTCAATATCCCAGGAAAGAGAAAAATGGATAAAGAAGTTGTGGTCCTTATGTGCAATGGAATATCACTCAGCAATGAAATCAATGTCATAAGGCTAGTAGCAGCATGATGAGTGGATTTAGGTACGACGATTCTAAGTGAAATAAGTCACACAGAAAAGGACACTTCTCATAAGGTATCACTTATAGAGGGAATGTCAAAACCGTTACACTTGAACTGAATTACAAAACAGAACAGAGTCACACATGCAGAAAACACACTATGGCTGCTTAACGGGAAAGGTGAGGTGGGGTGATACATAAAACAAGGGTTTCAAATTAGCTCAGATACCGTTCCATAAACCCAATATGTAATAGTCAAGACCTACTCCTTGCTCAGAGAACTGGACTCAACACGCCCTATTCACCGCACAAGAATATATCTGACTAGTAATAATCTTAAAACCTATGTATTGATATCTCTCTGTTAGTGTGTCAAGTGGGTGTAAAGCGGCATAAACACAGCAGTGAAAAGCAGCTAAACCCCATTATAAAAATAAATTACTTCGAAAAACCCATGAAACAAAGACAGTGAAAGAGAGAGAAATTCTTACACAATGCGTTCAGGGGCTGTGATGCCACCTGGATTGACCATATCTAGACCCACAGCTGGAAGAGACATAAGGGTGGACACTCTTGGGGCTGAGAGGTTTGGTGAGGTTGGGTGAGCAAACGCAGACCCTTTAAAGTAATACTGCGTGGTACCCATCGCATGGGTCCCAAATCTCCAGGTTCAAGGGCATCTTCCTACATCGAAAACATGCATGAGAAAACAAAAAAGATGGTACACCATGTGATGGGGAAAGGTTTCTAAAACGCACCTCATTTCTCTTCTCCTTGTGCCCGGGTTCGCCATTCCAGCCGCTTTACTAAAAATCTCCCTACTTGGAGCATCAGCACATTTAACCTCCTGTTTCGTACAGGTTGCAATTTGTCCTGAGGATGAACGGGTAGACGGGGAACCAGTGAGAGACTAGCTCTTGGTGTTGGGACAGGCACAGGTCACTCTATTTTCCCATCAGGAAGAAGAATTAACCACAGGCTCATCCTCCCCCCCCGGAACCAGAACAGGGCCTGAAGCCATCTTCCACTTTTGCGGCCAGCTCCCAAAAAAGCGAGTTGTAAAATGGAGCTTCAGGGCACTGAAATTCACAAACCTGCAAAGTTATAAATGATAACTCTCGTCCACAAATATATTGAGGGAAGGCAAAGAAGAGGATTTGAAATCAAGGCAGAATTGCAGGAAACAGATTTCAGGAGGTAGATTCGAATCGCCTTTAAAGCACATGAAAAGCGGCAAAACGTTGACAATGATGCCCTTGGCCAAAAAGGGCGTATGCGTTTTTTCCTGAATATATTCAGGAAAAAACGCATATGCCCTTTTTGGCCAACCAAGCCACCTGGAAAGGCAAATCAGGGCTACAAAGAAGACTCGCTACCCATCGGTCAAAAGGGCCATGCTGAAAAAAGTCTCAAAACCAGAAATGCAGGACAGGCCATGGAGAAATGGGAGCCTTGCTACACTGATGGGCGGGATGTAAATTGCCAAAAGCCACTCTGGAGAAGTGTACGGTGTGTCCTGAAACATCTAAAAAACACAGCTTAGAGAGCATAGGGCACTTCCACTCATGGGGGTATAAATTGGGAAAATGAAAAATCAGCAAGACACAAGCACCCCAAAGTTTAGGGCTGCTCTATTGACAAGGACCTCCACTTCATTCCACCTTCAATATCCCAGGAAAGAGAAAAATGGATAAAGAAGTTGTGGTCCTTATGTGCAATGGAATATCACTCAGCCATGAAATCAATGTCATAAGGCTAGTAGCAGCATGATGAGTGGATTTAGGTACGACGATTCTAAGTGAAATAAGTCACACAGAAAAGGACACTTCTCATAAGGTATCACTTATAGAGGGAATGTAAAAACCGTTACACTTGAACTGAATTACAAAACAGAGCAGAGTCACACATGCAGAAAACACACTATGGCTGCTTAACGGGAAAGGTGAGGTGGGGTGATACATAAAACAAGGGTTTCAAATTAGCTCAGATACCGTTCCATAAACCCAATATGTAATAGACAAGACCTACTCCTTGCTCAGAGAACTGGACTCAACACGCCCTATTCACCGCACAAGAATATATCTGACTAGTAATAATCTTAAAACCTATGTATTGATATCTCTCTCTTAGTGTGTCAAGTGGGTGTAAAGTGGCATAAACATAGCAGTGAAAAGCAGCTAAACCCCATTATAAAAATAAATTACTTCGAAAAACCCATGAAACAAAGACAGTGAAAGAGAGAGAAATTCTTACACAATGCGTTCAGGGGCTGTGATGCAACCTGGATTGACCATATCTAGACCCACAGCTGGATGAGACATAAGGGTGGACACTCTTGGGGCTGAGAGGTTTGGTGAGGTTGGGTGAGCAAACGCAGACCCTTTAAAGTAATACTGCGTGGTACCCATCGCATGGGTCCCAAATCTCCAGGTTCAAGGGCATCTTCCTACATCGAAAACATGCATGAGAAAACAAAAAGATGGTACACCATGTGATGGGGAAAGGTTTCTAAAACGCACCTCATTTCTCTTCTCCTTGTGCCCGGGGTCGCCATTCCAGCTGCTTTCCTAGCAATCTCCCTACTTGGAGCATCAGCACCTTTAACCTCCTGTTCCGTACAGGTTGCAATTTGTACTGAGGATGAACGGGAAGACGAGGAACCAGTGATAGACTAGCTCTTCTTGTTGGGACAGGCACAGGTCACTCTATTTTCCCATCAGGAAGAAGAATTAACCACAGGCTCATCATCCCCCCAGAACAAGAACAGGGCCTGAAGCCATCCAGGGCTTTTGCGGCCAGCTCCCAAAAAAGCGAGTTGTAAAATGGAGCTTCAGGGCACTGCAATTCACAAACCTGCAGAGTTATAAATGATAACTCTCGTCCACAAATATATTGAGGGAAGGCAAAGAAGAGGATTTGAAATCAAGGCAGAATTGCAGGAAACAGATTTCAGGAGGTAGATTCGAATCGCCTTTAAAGCACATGAAAAGCGGCAAAACGTTGACAATGATGCCCTTGGCCAAAAAGGGCGTATGCGTTTTTTCCTGAATATATTCAGGAAAAAACGCATACGCCCTTTTTGGCCAAACAAGCCACCTGGAAAGGCAAATCAGGGCTACAAAGAAGACTCGCTACCCATCGGTCAAAAGGGCCATGCTGAAAAAAGTCTCAAAACCAGAAATGCAGGACAGGCCATGGAGAAATGGGAGCCTTGCGACACTGATGGGCGGGATGTAAATTGCCAACAGCCACTCTGGAGAAGTGTACGGTGTGTCCTGAAACATCTAAAAAACACAGCTTAGAGAGCATAGGGCACTTCCACTCATGGGGGTATAAATTGGGAAAATGAAAAATCAGCAAGACACAAGCACCCCAAAGTTTAGGGCTGCTCTATTGACAAGGACCTCCACTTCATTCCACCTTCAATATCCCAGGAAAGAGAAAAATGGATAAAGAAGTTGTGGTCCTTATGTGCAATGGAATATCACTCAGCAATGAAATCAATGTCATAAGGCTAGTAGCAGCATGATGAGTGGATTTAGGTACGACGATTCTAAGTGAAATAAGTCACACAGAAAAGGACACTTCTCATAAGGTATCACTTATAGAGGGAATGTCAAAACCGTTACACTTGAACTGAATTACAAAACAGAACAGAGTCACACATGCAGAAAACACACTATGGCTGCTTAACGGGAAAGGTGAGGTGGGGTGATACATAAAACAAGGGTTTCAAATTAGCTCAGATACCGTTCCATAAACCCAATATGTAATAGTCAAGACCTACTCCTTGCTCAGAGAACTGGACTCAACACGCCCTATTCACCGCACAAGAATATATCTGACTAGTAATAATCTTAAAACCTATGTATTGATATCTCTCTGTTAGTGTGTCAAGTGGGTGTAAAGCGGCATAAACACAGCAGTGAAAAGCAGCTAAACCCCATTATAAAAATAAATTACTTCGAAAAACCCATGAAACAAAGACAGTGAAAGAGAGAGAAATTCTTACACAATGCGTTCAGGGGCTGTGATGCCACCTGGATTGACCATATCTAGACCCACAGCTGGAAGAGACATAAGGGTGGACACTCTTGGGGCTGAGAGGTTTGGTGAGGTTGGGTGAGCAAACGCAGACCCTTTAAAGTAATACTGCGTGGTACCCATCGCATGGGTCCCAAATCTCCAGGTTCAAGGGCATCTTCCTACATCGAAAACATGCATGAGAAAACAAAAAAGATGGTACACCATGTGATGGGGAAAGGTTTCTAAAACGCACCTCATTTCTCTTCTCCTTGTGCCCGGGTTCGCCATTCCAGCCGCTTTACTAAAAATCTCCCTACTTGGAGCATCAGCACATTTAACCTCCTGTTTCGTACAGGTTGCAATTTGTCCTGAGGATGAACGGGTAGACGGGGAACCAGTGAGAGACTAGCTCTTGGTGTTGGGACAGGCACAGGTCACTCTATTTTCCCATCAGGAAGAAGAATTAACCACAGGCTCATCCTCCCCCCCCGGAACCAGAACAGGGCCTGAAGCCATCTTCCACTTTTGCGGCCAGCTCCCAAAAAAGCGAGTTGTAAAATGGAGCTTCAGGGCACTGAAATTCACAAACCTGCAAAGTTATAAATGATAACTCTCGTCCACAAATATATTGAGGGAAGGCAAAGAAGAGGATTTGAAATCAAGGCAGAATTGCAGGAAACAGATTTCAGGAGGTAGATTCGAATCGCCTTTAAAGCACATGAAAAGCGGCAAAACGTTGACAATGATGCCCTTGGCCAAAAAGGGCGTATGCGTTTTTTCCTGAATATATTCAGGAAAAAACGCATATGCCCTTTTTGGCCAACCAAGCCACCTGGAAAGGCAAATCAGGGCTACAAAGAAGACTCGCTACCCATCGGTCAAAAGGGCCATGCTGAAAAAAGTCTCAAAACCAGAAATGCAGGACAGGCCATGGAGAAATGGGAGCCTTGCTACACTGATGGGCGGGATGTAAATTGCCAAAAGCCACTCTGGAGAAGTGTACGGTGTGTCCTGAAACATCTAAAAAACACAGCTTAGAGAGCATAGGGCACTTCCACTCATGGGGGTATAAATTGGGAAAATGAAAAATCAGCAAGACACAAGCACCCCAAAGTTTAGGGCTGCTCTATTGACAAGGACCTCCACTTCATTCCACCTTCAATATCCCAGGAAAGAGAAAAATGGATAAAGAAGTTGTGGTCCTTATGTGCAATGGAATATCACTCAGCCATGAAATCAATGTCATAAGGCTAGTAGCAGCATGATGAGTGGATTTAGGTACGACGATTCTAAGTGAAATAAGTCACACAGAAAAGGACACTTCTCATAAGGTATCACTTATAGAGGGAATGTAAAAACCGTTACACTTGAACTGAATTACAAAACAGAGCAGAGTCACACATGCAGAAAACACACTATGGCTGCTTAACGGGAAAGGTGAGGTGGGGTGATACATAAAACAAGGGTTTCAAATTAGCTCAGATACCGTTCCATAAACCCAATATGTAATAGACAAGACCTACTCCTTGCTCAGAGAACTGGACTCAACACGCCCTATTCACCGCACAAGAATATATCTGACTAGTAATAATCTTAAAACCTATGTATTGATATCTCTCTCTTAGTGTGTCAAGTGGGTGTAAAGTGGCATAAACATAGCAGTGAAAAGCAGCTAAACCCCATTATAAAAATAAATTACTTCGAAAAACCCATGAAACAAAGACAGTGAAAGAGAGAGAAATTCTTACACAATGCGTTCAGGGGCTGTGATGCAACCTGGATTGACCATATCTAGACCCACAGCTGGATGAGACATAAGGGTGGACACTCTTGGGGCTGAGAGGTTTGGTGAGGTTGGGTGAGCAAACGCAGACCCTTTAAAGTAATACTGCGTGGTACCCATCGCATGGGTCCCAAATCTCCAGGTTCAAGGGCATCTTCCTACATCGAAAACATGCATGAGAAAACAAAAAGATGGTACACCATGTGATGGGGAAAGGTTTCTAAAACGCACCTCATTTCTCTTCTCCTTGTGCCCGGGGTCGCCATTCCAGCTGCTTTCCTAGCAATCTCCCTACTTGGAGCATCAGCACCTTTAACCTCCTGTTCCGTACAGGTTGCAATTTGTACTGAGGATGAACGGGAAGACGAGGAACCAGTGATAGACTAGCTCTTCTTGTTGGGACAGGCACAGGTCACTCTATTTTCCCATCAGGAAGAAGAATTAACCACAGGCTCATCATCCCCCCAGAACAAGAACAGGGCCTGAAGCCATCCAGGGCTTTTGCGGCCAGCTCCCAAAAAAGCGAGTTGTAAAATGGAGCTTCAGGGCACTGCAATTCACAAACCTGCAGAGTTATAAATGATAACTCTCGTCCACAAATATATTGAGGGAAGGCAAAGAAGAGGATTTGAAATCAAGGCAGAATTGCAGGAAACAGATTTCAGGAGGTAGATTCGAATCGCCTTTAAAGCACATGAAAAGCGGCAAAACGTTGACAATGATGCCCTTGGCCAAAAAGGGCGTATGCGTTTTTTCCTGAATATATTCAGGAAAAAACGCATACGCCCTTTTTGGCCAAACAAGCCACCTGGAAAGGCAAATCAGGGCTACAAAGAAGACTCGCTACCCATCGGTCAAAAGGGCCATGCTGAAAAAAGTCTCAAAACCAGAAATGCAGGACAGGCCATGGAGAAATGGGAGCCTTGCGACACTGATGGGCGGGATGTAAATTGCCAACAGCCACTCTGGAGAAGTGTACGGTGTGTCCTGAAACATCTAAAAAACACAGCTTAGAGAGCATAGGGCACTTCCACTCATGGGGGTATAAATTGGGAAAATGAAAAATCAGCAAGACACAAGCACCCCAAAGTTTAGGGCTGCTCTGTTGACAAGGACCTCCACTTCATTCCACTTTCAATATCCCAGGAAAGAGAAAAATGGATAAAGAAGTTGTGGTCCTTATGTGCAATGGAATATCACTCAGCAATGAAATCAATGTCATAAGGCTAGTAGCAGCATGATGAGTGGATTTAGGTACGACGATTCTAAGTGAAATAAGTCACACAGAAAAGGACACTTCTCATAAGGTATCACTTATAGAGGGAATGTCAAAACCGTTACACTTGAACTGAATTACAAAACAGAACAGAGTCACACATGCAGAAAACACACTATGGCTGCTTAACGGGAAAGGTGAGGTGGGGTGATACATAAAACAAGGGTTTCAAATTAGCTCAGATACCGTTCCATAAACCCAATATGTAATAGTCAAGACCTACTCCTTGCTCAGAGAACTGGACTCAACACGCCCTATTCACCGCACAAGAATATATCTGACTAGTAATAATCTTAAAACCTATGTATTGATATCTCTCTGTTAGTGTGTCAAGTGGGTGTAAAGCGGCATAAACACAGCAGTGAAAAGCAGCTAAACCCCATTATAAAAATAAATTACTTCGAAAAACCCATGAAACAAAGACAGTGAAAGAGAGAGAAATTCTTACACAATGCGTTCAGGGGCTGTGATGCCACCTGGATTGACCATATCTAGACCCACAGCTGGAAGAGACATAAGGGTGGACACTCTTGGGGCTGAGAGGTTTGGTGAGGTTGGGTGAGCAAACGCAGACCCTTTAAAGTAATACTGCGTGGTACCCATCGCATGGGTCCCAAATCTCCAGGTTCAAGGGCATCTTCCTACATCGAAAACATGCATGAGAAAACAAAAAAGATGGTACACCATGTGATGGGGAAAGGTTTCTAAAACGCACCTCATTTCTCTTCTCCTTGTGCCCGGGTTCGCCATTCCAGACGCTTTACTAAAAATCTCCCTACTTGGAGCATCAGCACATTTAACCTCCTGTTTCGTACAGGTTGCAATTTGTCCTGAGGATGAACGGGTAGACGGGGAACCAGTGAGAGACTAGCTCTTGGTGTTGGGACAGGCACAGGTCACTCTATTTTCCCATCAGGAAGAAGAATTAACCACAGGCTCATCCTCCCCCCCCGGAACCAGAACAGGGCCTGAAGCCATCTTCCACTTTTGCGGCCAGCTCCCAAAAAAGCGAGTTGTAAAATGGAGCTTCAGGGCACTGAAATTCACAAACCTGCAAAGTTATAAATGATAACTCTCGTCCACAAATATATTGAGGGAAGGCAAAGAAGAGGATTTGAAATCAAGGCAGAATTGCAGGAAACAGATTTCAGGAGGTAGATTCGAATCGCCTTTAAAGCACATGAAAAGCGGCAAAACGTTGACAATGATGCCCTTGGCCAAAAAGGGCGTATGCGTTTTTTCCTGAATATATTCAGGAAAAAACGCATATGCCCTTTTTGGCCAACCAAGCCACCTGGAAAGGCAAATCAGGGCTACAAAGAAGACTCGCTACCCATCGGTCAAAAGGGCCATGCTGAAAAAAGTCTCAAAACCAGAAATGCAGGACAGGCCATGGAGAAATGGGAGCCTTGCTACACTGATGGGCGGGATGTAAATTGCCAAAAGCCACTCTGGAGAAGTGTACGGTGTGTCCTGAAACATCTAAAAAACACAGCTTAGAGAGCATAGGGCACTTCCACTCATGGGGGTATAAATTGGGAAAATGAAAAATCAGCAAGACACAAGCACCCCAAAGTTTAGGGCTGCTCTATTGACAAGGACCTCCACTTCATTCCACCTTCAATATCCCAGGAAAGAGAAAAATGGATAAAGAAGTTGTGGTCCTTATGTGCAATGGAATATCACTCAGCCATGAAATCAATGTCATAAGGCTAGTAGCAGCATGATGAGTGGATTTAGGTACGACGATTCTAAGTGAAATAAGTCACACAGAAAAGGACACTTCTCATAAGGTATCACTTATAGAGGGAATGTAAAAACCGTTACACTTGAACTGAATTACAAAACAGAGCAGAGTCACACATGCAGAAAACACACTATGGCTGCTTAACGGGAAAGGTGAGGTGGGGTGATACATAAAACAAGGGTTTCAAATTAGCTCAGATACCGTTCCATAAACCCAATATGTAATAGACAAGACCTACTCCTTGCTCAGAGAACTGGACTCAACACGCCCTATTCACCGCACAAGAATATATCTGACTAGTAATAATCTTAAAACCTATGTATTGATATCTCTCTCTTAGTGTGTCAAGTGGGTGTAAAGTGGCATAAACATAGCAGTGAAAAGCAGCTAAACCCCATTATAAAAATAAATTACTTCGAAAAACCCATGAAACAAAGACAGTGAAAGAGAGAGAAATTCTTACACAATGCGTTCAGGGGCTGTGATGCAACCTGGATTGACCATATCTAGACCCACAGCTGGATGAGACATAAGGGTGGACACTCTTGGGGCTGAGAGGTTTGGTGAGGTTGGGTGAGCAAACGCAGACCCTTTAAAGTAATACTGCGTGGTACCCATCGCATGGGTCCCAAATCTCCAGGTTCAAGGGCATCTTCCTACATCGAAAACATGCATGAGAAAACAAAAAGATGGTACACCATGTGATGGGGAAAGGTTTCTAAAACGCACCTCATTTCTCTTCTCCTTGTGCCCGGGGTCGCCATTCCAGCCGCTTTACTAAAAATCTCCCTACTTGGAGCATCAGCACATTTAACCTCCTGTTTCGTACAGGTTGCAATTTGTCCTGAGGATGAACGGGTAGACGGGGAACCAGTGAGAGACTAGCTCTTGGTGTTGGGACAGGCACAGGTCACTCTATTTTCCCATCAGGAAGAAGAATTAACCACAGGCTCATCCTCCCCCCCCGGAACCAGAACAGGGCCTGAAGCCATCTTCCACTTTTGCGGCCAGCTCCCAAAAAAGCGAGTTGTAAAATGGAGCTTCAGGGCACTGAAATTCACAAACCTGCAAAGTTATAAATGATAACTCTCGTCCACAAATATATTGAGGGAAGGCAAAGAAGAGGATTTGAAATCAAGGCAGAATTGCAGGAAACAGATTTCAGGAGGTAGATTCGAATCGCCTTTAAAGCACATGAAAAGCGGCAAAACGTTGACAATGATGCCCTTGGCCAAAAAGGGCGTATGCGTTTTTTCCTGAATATATTCAGGAAAAAACGCATATGCCCTTTTTGGCCAACCAAGCCACCTGGAAAGGCAAATCAGGGCTACAAAGAAGACTCGCTACCCATCGGTCAAAAGGGCCATGCTGAAAAAAGTCTCAAAACCAGAAATGCAGGACAGGCCATGGAGAAATGGGAGCCTTGCTACACTGATGGGCGGGATGTAAATTGCCAAAAGCCACTCTGGAGAAGTGTACGGTGTGTCCTGAAACATCTAAAAAACACAGCTTAGAGAGCATAGGGCACTTCCACTCATGGGGGTATAAATTGGGAAAATTAAAAATCAGCAAGACACAAGCACCCCAAAGTTTAGGGCTGCTCTATTGACAAGGACCTCCACTTCATTCCACCTTCAATATCCCAGGAAAGAGAAAAATGGATAAAGAAGTTGTGGTCCTTATGTGCAATGGAATATCACTCAGCCATGAAATCAATGTCATAAGGCTAGTAGCAGCATGATGAGTGGATTTAGGTACGACGATTCTAAGTGAAATAAGTCACACAGAAAAGGACACTTCTCATAAGGTATCACTTATAGAGGGAATGTAAAAACCGTTACACTTGAACTGAATTACAAAACAGAGCAGAGTCACACATGCAGAAAACACACTATGGCTGCTTAACGGGAAAGGTGAGGTGGGGTGATACATAAAACAAGGGTTTCAAATTAGCTCAGATACCGTTCCATAAACCCAATATGTAATAGACAAGACCTACTCCTTGCTCAGAGAACTGGACTCAACACGCCCTATTCACCGCACAAGAATATATCTGACTAGTAATAATCTTAAAACCTATGTATTGATATCTCTCTCTTAGTGTGTCAAGTGGGTGTAAAGTGGCATAAACATAGCAGTGAAAAGCAGCTAAACCCCATTATAAAAATAAATTACTTCGAAAAACCCATGAAACAAAGACAGTGAAAGAGAGAGAAATTCTTACACAATGCGTTCAGGGGCTGTGATGCAACCTGGATTGACCATATCTAGACCCACAGCTGGATGAGACATAAGGGTGGACACTCTTGGGGCTGAGAGGTTTGGTGAGGTTGGGTGAGCAAACGCAGACCCTTTAAAGTAATACTGCGTGGTACCCATCGCATGGGTCCCAAATCTCCAGGTTCAAGGGCATCTTCCTACATCGAAAACATGCATGAGAAAACAAAAAGATGGTACACCATGTGATGGGGAAAGGTTTCTAAAACGCACCTCATTTCTCTTCTCCTTGTGCCCGGGGTCGCCATTCCAGCTGCTTTCCTAGCAATCTCCCTACTTGGAGCATCAGCACCTTTAACCTCCTGTTCCGTACAGGTTGCAATTTGTACTGAGGATGAACGGGAAGACGAGGAACCAGTGATAGACTAGCTCTTCTTGTTGGGACAGGCACAGGTCACTCTATTTTCCCATCAGGAAGAAGAATTAACCACAGGCTCATCATCCCCCCAGAACAAGAACAGGGCCTGAAGCCATCCAGGGCTTTTGCGGCCAGCTCCCAAAAAAGCGAGTTGTAAAATGGAGCTTCAGGGCACTGCAATTCACAAACCTGCAGAGTTATAAATGATAACTCTCGTCCACAAATATATTGAGGGAAGGCAAAGAAGAGGATTTGAAATCAAGGCAGAATTGCAGGAAACAGATTTCAGGAGGTAGATTCGAATCGCCTTTAAAGCACATGAAAAGCAGCAAAACGTTGACAATGATGCCCTTGGCCAAAAAGGGCGTATGCGTTTTTTCCTGAATATATTCAGGAAAAAACGCATACGCCCTTTTTGGCCAAACAAGCCACCTGGAAAGGCAAATCAGGGCTACAAAGAAGACTCGCTACCCATCGGTCAAAAGGGCCATGCTGAAAAAAGTCTCAAAACCAGAAATGCAGGACAGGCCATGGAGAAATGGGAGCCTTGCGACACTGATGGGCGGGATGTAAATTGCCAACAGCCACTCTGGAGAAGTGTACGGTGTGTCCTGAAACATCTAAAAAACACAGCTTAGAGAGCATAGGGCACTTCCACTCATGGGGGTATAAATTGGGAAAATTAAAAATCAGCAAGACACAAGCACCCCAAAGTTTAGGGCTGCTCTGTTGACAAGGACCTCCACTTCATTCCACTTTCAATATCCCAGGAAAGAGAAAAATGGATAAAGAAGTTGTGGTCCTTATGTGCAATGGAATATCACTCAGCAATGAAATCAATGTCATAAGGCTAGTAGCAGCATGATGAGTGGATTTAGGTACGACGATTCTAAGTGAAATAAGTCACACAGAAAAGGACACTTCTCATAAGGTATCACTTATAGAGGGAATGTCAAAACCGTTACACTTGAACTGAATTACAAAACAGAACAGAGTCACACATGCAGAAAACACACTATGGCTGCTTAACGGGAAAGGTGAGGTGGGGTGATACATAAAACAAGGGTTTCAAATTAGCTCAGATACCGTTCCATAAACCCAATATGTAATAGTCAAGACCTACTCCTTGCTCAGAGAACTGGACTCAACACGCCCTATTCACCGCACAAGAATATATCTGACTAGTAATAATCTTAAAACCTATGTATTGATATCTCTCTGTTAGTGTGTCAAGTGGGTGTAAAGCGGCATAAACACAGCAGTGAAAAGCAGCTAAACCCCATTATAAAAATAAATTACTTCGAAAAACCCATGAAACAAAGACAGTGAAAGAGAGAGAAATTCTTACACAATGCGTTCAGGGGCTGTGATGCCACCTGGATTGACCATATCTAGACCCACAGCTGGAAGAGACATAAGGGTGGACACTCTTGGGGCTGAGAGGTTTGGTGAGGTTGGGTGAGCAAACGCAGACCCTTTAAAGTAATACTGCGTGGTACCCATCGCATGGGTCCCAAATCTCCAGGTTCAAGGGCATCTTCCTACATCGAAAACATGCATGAGAAAACAAAAAAGATGGTACACCATGTGATGGGGAAAGGTTTCTAAAACGCACCTCATTTCTCTTCTCCTTGTGCCCGGGTTCGCCATTCCAGCCGCTTTACTAAAAATCTCCCTACTTGGAGCATCAGCACATTTAACCTCCTGTTTCGTACAGGTTGCAATTTGTCCTGAGGATGAACGGGTAGACGGGGAACCAGTGAGAGACTAGCTCTTGGTGTTGGGACAGGCACAGGTCACTCTATTTTCCCATCAGGAAGAATTAACCACAGGCTCATCCTCCCCCCCCGGAACCAGAACAGGGCCTGAAGCCATCTTCCACTTTTGCGGCCAGCTCCCAAAAAAGCGAGTTGTAAAATGGAGCTTCAGGGCACTGAAATTCACAAACCTGCAAAGTTATAAATGATAACTCTCGTCCACAAATATATTGAGGGAAGGCAAAGAAGAGGATTTGAAATCAAGGCAGAATTGCAGGAAACAGATTTCAGGAGGTAGATTCGAATCGCCTTTAAAGCACATGAAAAGCGGCAAAACGTTGACAATGATGCCCTTGGCCAAAAAGGGCGTATGCGTTTTTTCCTGAATATATTCAGGAAAAAACGCATATGCCCTTTTTGGCCAACCAAGCCACCTGGAAAGGCAAATCAGGGCTACAAAGAAGACTCGCTACCCATCGGTCAAAAGGGCCATGCTGAAAAAAGTCTCAAAACCAGAAATGCAGGACAGGCCATGGAGAAATGGGAGCCTTGCTACACTGATGGGCGGGATGTAAATTGCCAAAAGCCACTCTGGAGAAGTGTACGGTGTGTCCTGAAACATCTAAAAAACACAGCTTAGAGAGCATAGGGCACTTCCACTCATGGGGGTATAAATTGGGAAAATGAAAAATCAGCAAGACACAAGCACCCCAAAGTTTAGGGCTGCTCTATTGACAAGGACCTCCACTTCATTCCACCTTCAATATCCCAGGAAAGAGAAAAATGGATAAAGAAGTTGTGGTCCTTATGTGCAATGGAATATCACTCAGCCATGAAATCAATGTCATAAGGCTAGTAGCAGCATGATGAGTGGATTTAGGTACGACGATTCTAAGTGAAATAAGTCACACAGAAAAGGACACTTCTCATAAGGTATCACTTATAGAGGGAATGTAAAAACCGTTACACTTGAACTGAATTACAAAACAGAGCAGAGTCACACATGCAGAAAACACACTATGGCTGCTTAACGGGAAAGGTGAGGTGGGGTGATACATAAAACAAGGGTTTCAAATTAGCTCAGATACCGTTCCATAAACCCAATATGTAATAGACAAGACCTACTCCTTGCTCAGAGAACTGGACTCAACACGCCCTATTCACCGCACAAGAATATATCTGACTAGTAATAATCTTAAAACCTATGTATTGATATCTCTCTCTTAGTGTGTCAAGTGGGTGTAAAGTGGCATAAACATAGCAGTGAAAAGCAGCTAAACCCCATTATAAAAATAAATTACTTCGAAAAACCCATGAAACAAAGACAGTGAAAGAGAGAGAAATTCTTACACAATGCGTTCAGGGGCTGTGATGCAACCTGGATTGACCATATCTAGACCCACAGCTGGATGAGACATAAGGGTGGACACTCTTGGGGCTGAGAGGTTTGGTGAGGTTGGGTGAGCAAACGCAGACCCTTTAAAGTAATACTGCGTGGTACCCATCGCATGGGTCCCAAATCTCCAGGTTCAAGGGCATCTTCCTACATCGAAAACATGCATGAGAAAACAAAAAGATGGTACACCATGTGATGGGGAAAGGTTTCTAAAACGCACCTCATTTCTCTTCTCCTTGTGCCCGGGGTCGCCATTCCAGCTGCTTTCCTAGCAATCTCCCTACTTGGAGCATCAGCACCTTTAACCTCCTGTTCCGTACAGGTTGCAATTTGTACTGAGGATGAACGGGAAGACGAGGAACCAGTGATAGACTAGCTCTTCTTGTTGGGACAGGCACAGGTCACTCTATTTTCCCATCAGGAAGAAGAATTAACCACAGGCTCATCATCCCCCCAGAACAAGAACAGGGCCTGAAGCCATCCAGGGCTTTTGCGGCCAGCTCCCAAAAAAGCGAGTTGTAAAATGGAGCTTCAGGGCACTGCAATTCACAAACCTGCAGAGTTATAAATGATAACTCTCGTCCACAAATATATTGAGGGAAGGCAAAGAAGAGGATTTGAAATCAAGGCAGAATTGCAGGAAACAGATTTCAGGAGGTAGATTCGAATCGCCTTTAAAGCACATGAAAAGCGGCAAAACGTTGACAATGATGCCCTTGGCCAAAAAGGGCGTATGCGTTTTTTCCTGAATATATTCAGGAAAAAACGCATACGCCCTTTTTGGCCAAACAAGCCACCTGGAAAGGCAAATCAGGGCTACAAAGAAGACTCGCTACCCATCGGTCAAAAGGGCCATGCTGAAAAAAGTCTCAAAACCAGAAATGCAGGACAGGCCATGGAGAAATGGGAGCCTTGCGACACTGATGGGCGGGATGTAAATTGCCAACAGCCACTCTGGAGAAGTGTACGGTGTGTCCTGAAACATCTAAAAAACACAGCTTAGAGAGCATAGGGCACTTCCACTCATGGGGGTATAAATTGGGAAAATTAAAAATCAGCAAGACACAAGCACCCCAAAGTTTAGGGCTGCTCTGTTGACAAGGACCTCCACTTCATTCCACTTTCAATATCCCAGGAAAGAGAAAAATGGATAAAGAAGTTGTGGTCCTTATGTGCAATGGAATATCACTCAGCAATGAAATCAATGTCATAAGGCTAGTAGCAGCATGATGAGTGGATTTAGGTACGACGATTCTAAGTGAAATAAGTCACACAGAAAAGGACACTTCTCATAAGGTATCACTTATAGAGGGAATGTCAAAACCGTTACACTTGAACTGAATTACAAAACAGAACAGAGTCACACATGCAGAAAACACACTATGGCTGCTTAACGGGAAAGGTGAGGTGGGGTGATACATAAAACAAGGGTTTCAAATTAGCTCAGATACCGTTCCATAAACCCAATATGTAATAGTCAAGACCTACTCCTTGCTCAGAGAACTGGACTCAACACGCCCTATTCACCGCACAAGAATATATCTGACTAGTAATAATCTTAAAACCTATGTATTGATATCTCTCTGTTAGTGTGTCAAGTGGGTGTAAAGCGGCATAAACACAGCAGTGAAAAGCAGCTAAACCCCATTATAAAAATAAATTACTTCGAAAAACCCATGAAACAAAGACAGTGAAAGAGAGAGAAATTCTTACACAATGCGTTCAGGGGCTGTGATGCCACCTGGATTGACCATATCTAGACCCACAGCTGGAAGAGACATAAGGGTGGACACTCTTGGGGCTGAGAGGTTTGGTGAGGTTGGGTGAGCAAACGCAGACCCTTTAAAGTAATACTGCGTGGTACCCATCGCATGGGTCCCAAATCTCCAGGTTCAAGGGCATCTTCCTACATCGAAAACATGCATGAGAAAACAAAAAAGATGGTACACCATGTGATGGGGAAAGGTTTCTAAAACGCACCTCATTTCTCTTCTCCTTGTGCCCGGGTTCGCCATTCCAGCCGCTTTACTAAAAATCTCCCTACTTGGAGCATCAGCACATTTAACCTCCTGTTTCGTACAGGTTGCAATTTGTCCTGAGGATGAACGGGTAGACGGGGAACCAGTGAGAGACTAGCTCTTGGTGTTGGGACAGGCACAGGTCACTCTATTTTCCCATCAGGAAGAAGAATTAACCACAGGCTCATCCTCCCCCCCCGGAACCAGAACAGGGCCTGAAGCCATCTTCCACTTTTGCGGCCAGCTCCCAAAAAAGCGAGTTGTAAAATGGAGCTTCAGGGCACTGAAATTCACAAACCTGCAAAGTTATAAATGATAACTCTCGTCCACAAATATATTGAGGGAAGGCAAAGAAGAGGATTTGAAATCAAGGCAGAATTGCAGGAAACAGATTTCAGGAGGTAGATTCGAATCGCCTTTAAAGCACATGAAAAGCGGCAAAACGTTGACAATGATGCCCTTGGCCAAAAAGGGCGTATGCGTTTTTTCCTGAATATATTCAGGAAAAAACGCATATGCCCTTTTTGGCCAACCAAGCCACCTGGAAAGGCAAATCAGGGCTACAAAGAAGACTCGCTACCCATCGGTCAAAAGGGCCATGCTGAAAAAAGTCTCAAAACCAGAAATGCAGGACAGGCCATGGAGAAATGGGAGCCTTGCTACACTGATGGGCGGGATGTAAATTGCCAAAAGCCACTCTGGAGAAGTGTACGGTGTGTCCTGAAACATCTAAAAAACACAGCTTAGAGAGCATAGGGCACTTCCACTCATGGGGGTATAAATTGGGAAAATGAAAAATCAGCAAGACACAAGCACCCCAAAGTTTAGGGCTGCTCTATTGACAAGGACCTCCACTTCATTCCACCTTCAATATCCCAGGAAAGAGAAAAATGGATAAAGAAGTTGTGGTCCTTATGTGCAATGGAATATCACTCAGCCATGAAATCAATGTCATAAGGCTAGTAGCAGCATGATGAGTGGATTTAGGTACGACGATTCTAAGTGAAATAAGTCACACAGAAAAGGACACTTCTCATAAGGTATCACTTATAGAGGGAATGTAAAAACCGTTACACTTGAACTGAATTACAAAACAGAGCAGAGTCACACATGCAGAAAACACACTATGGCTGCTTAACGGGAAAGGTGAGGTGGGGTGATACATAAAACAAGGGTTTCAAATTAGCTCAGATACCGTTCCATAAACCCAATATGTAATAGACAAGACCTACTCCTTGCTCAGAGAACTGGACTCAACACGCCCTATTCACCGCACAAGAATATATCTGACTAGTAATAATCTTAAAACCTATGTATTGATATCTCTCTCTTAGTGTGTCAAGTGGGTGTAAAGTGGCATAAACATAGCAGTGAAAAGCAGCTAAACCCCATTATAAAAATAAATTACTTCGAAAAACCCATGAAACAAAGACAGTGAAAGAGAGAGAAATTCTTACACAATGCGTTCAGGGGCTGTGATGCAACCTGGATTGACCATATCTAGACCCACAGCTGGATGAGACATAAGGGTGGACACTCTTGGGGCTGAGAGGTTTGGTGAGGTTGGGTGAGCAAACGCAGACCCTTTAAAGTAATACTGCGTGGTACCCATCGCATGGGTCCCAAATCTCCAGGTTCAAGGGCATCTTCCTACATCGAAAACATGCATGAGAAAACAAAAAGATGGTACACCATGTGATGGGGAAAGGTTTCTAAAACGCACCTCATTTCTCTTCTCCTTGTGCCCGGGGTCGCCATTCCAGCTGCTTTCCTAGCAATCTCCCTACTTGGAGCATCAGCACCTTTAACCTCCTGTTCCGTACAGGTTGCAATTTGTACTGAGGATGAACGGGAAGACGAGGAACCAGTGATAGACTAGCTCTTCTTGTTGGGACAGGCACAGGTCACTCTATTTTCCCATCAGGAAGAAGAATTAACCACAGGCTCATCATCCCCCCAGAACAAGAACAGGGCCTGAAGCCATCCAGGGCTTTTGCGGCCAGCTCCCAAAAAAGCGAGTTGTAAAATGGAGCTTCAGGGCACTGCAATTCACAAACCTGCAGAGTTATAAATGATAACTCTCGTCCACAAATATATTGAGGGAAGGCAAAGAAGAGGATTTGAAATCAAGGCAGAATTGCAGGAAACAGATTTCAGGAGGTAGATTCGAATCGCCTTTAAAGCACATGAAAAGCGGCAAAACGTTGACAATGATGCCCTTGGCCAAAAAGGGCGTATGCGTTTTTTCCTGAATATATTCAGGAAAAAACGCATACGCCCTTTTTGGCCAAACAAGCCACCTGGAAAGGCAAATCAGGGCTACAAAGAAGACTCGCTACCCATCGGTCAAAAGGGCCATGCTGAAAAAAGTCTCAAAACCAGAAATGCAGGACAGGCCATGGAGAAATGGGAGCCTTGCGACACTGATGGGCGGGATGTAAATTGCCAACAGCCACTCTGGAGAAGTGTACGGTGTGTCCTGAAACATCTAAAAAACACAGCTTAGAGAGCATAGGGCACTTCCACTCATGGGGGTATAAATTGGGAAAATTAAAAATCAGCAAGACACAAGCACCCCAAAGTTTAGGGCTGCTCTGTTGACAAGGACCTCCACTTCATTCCACTTTCAATATCCCAGGAAAGAGAAAAATGGATAAAGAAGTTGTGGTCCTTATGTGCAATGGAATATCACTCAGCAATGAAATCAATGTCATAAGGCTAGTAGCAGCATGATGAGTGGATTTAGGTACGACGATTCTAAGTGAAATAAGTCACACAGAAAAGGACACTTCTCATAAGGTATCACTTATAGAGGGAATGTCAAAACCGTTACACTTGAACTGAATTACAAAACAGAACAGAGTCACACATGCAGAAAACACACTATGGCTGCTTAACGGGAAAGGTGAGGTGGGGTGATACATAAAACAAGGGTTTCAAATTAGCTCAGATACCGTTCCATAAACCCAATATGTAATAGTCAAGACCTACTCCTTGCTCAGAGAACTGGACTCAACACGCCCTATTCACCGCACAAGAATATATCTGACTAGTAATAATCTTAAAACCTATGTATTGATATCTCTCTGTTAGTGTGTCAAGTGGGTGTAAAGCGGCATAAACACAGCAGTGAAAAGCAGCTAAACCCCATTATAAAAATAAATTACTTCGAAAAACCCATGAAACAAAGACAGTGAAAGAGAGAGAAATTCTTACACAATGCGTTCAGGGGCTGTGATGCCACCTGGATTGACCATATCTAGACCCACAGCTGGAAGAGACATAAGGGTGGACACTCTTGGGGCTGAGAGTTTTGGTGAGGTTGGGTGAGCAAACGCAGACCCTTTAAAGTAATACTGCGTGGTACCCATCGCATGGGTCCCAAATCTCCAGGTTCAAGGGCATCTTCCTACATCGAAAACATGCATGAGAAAACAAAAAAGATGGTACACCATGTGATGGGGAAAGGTTTCTAAAACGCACCTCATTTCTCTTCTCCTTGTGCCCGGGTTCGCCATTCCAGCCGCTTTACTAAAAATCTCCCTACTTGGAGCATCAGCACATTTAACCTCCTGTTTCGTACAGGTTGCAATTTGTCCTGAGGATGAACGGGTAGACGGGGAACCAGTGAGAGACTAGCTCTTGGTGTTGGGACAGGCACAGGTCACTCTATTTTCCCATCAGGAAGAAGAATTAACCACAGGCTCATCCTCCCCCCCCGGAACCAGAACAGGGCCTGAAGCCATCTTCCACTTTTGCGGCCAGCTCCCAAAAAAGCGAGTTGTAAAATGGAGCTTCAGGGCACTGAAATTCACAAACCTGCAAAGTTATAAATGATAACTCTCGTCCACAAATATATTGAGGGAAGGCAAAGAAGAGGATTTGAAATCAAGGCAGAATTGCAGGAAACAGATTTCAGGAGGTAGATTCGAATCGCCTTTAAAGCACATGAAAAGCGGCAAAACGTTGACAATGATGCCCTTGGCCAAAAAGGGCGTATCCTGTTTTTCCTGAATATATTCAGGAAAAAACGCATACGCCCTTTTTGGCCAACCAAGCAACCTGGAAAGGCAAATCAGCGCTACAAAGAAGACGCGCTACCCATCGGTCAAAAGGGCCATGCTGAAAAAAGTCTCAAAACCAGAAATGCAGGACAGGCCATGGAGAAATGGGAGCCTTGCTACACTGATGGGTGGGATGTAAATTGCCAACAGCCACTCTGGAGAAGTGTACGGTGTGTCCTGAAACATCTAAAAGACACAGCTTAGAGAGCATAGGGCACTTCCACTCATGGGGGTATAAATTGGGAAAATGAAAAATCAGCAAGACACAAGCACCCCAAAGTTTAGGGCTGCTCTGTTGACAAGGACCTCCACTTCATTCCACCTTCAATATCCCAGGAAAGAGAAAAATGGATAAAGAAGTTGCGGTCCTTATGTACAATGGAATATCACTCAGCCATGAAATCAATGTCATAAGGCTAGTAGCAGCATGATGAGTGGATTTAGGTACGACGATTCTAAGTGAAATAAGTCACACAGAAAAGGACACTTCTCATAAGGTATCACTTATAGAGGGAATGTCAAAACCGTTACACTTGAACTGAATTACAAAACAGAACAGAGTCACACATGCAGAAAACACACTATGGCTGCTTAACGGGAAAGGTGAGGTGGGGTGATACATAAAACAAGGGTTTCAAATTAGCTCAGATACCGTTCCATAAACCCAATATATAATAGACAAGACCTACTCCTTGCTCAGAGAACTGGACTCAACACGCCCTATTCACCGCACAAGAATATATCTGACTAGTAATAATCTTAAAACCTATGTATTGATATCTCTCTGTTAGTGTGTCAAGTGGGTGTAAAGCGGCATAAACACAGCAGTGAAAAGCAGCTAAACCCCATTATAAAAATAAATTACTTTTACAAACCCATGAAACAAAGACAGTGAAAGAGAGAAATTCTTACACAATGCGTTCAGGGGCTGTGATGCAACCTGGATTGACCATATCTAGACCCACAGCTGATTGAGACATAAGGGTGGACACTCTTGGGGCTTAGAGGTTTGGTGAGGTTGGGTGAGCAAACGCAGAACCTTTAAAGTAATACTGCGTGGTACCCATCGCATGGGTCCCAAATCTCCAGGTTCAAGGGCATCTTCCTACATCGAAAACATGCATGAGAAAACAAAAAAGATGGTACACCATGTGATGGGGAAAGGTTTCTAAAACGCACCTCATTTCTCTTCTCCTTGTGCCCGGGGTCGCCATTCCAGCCGCTTTCCTAGCAATCTCCCTACTTGGAGCATCAGCACCTTTAACCTCCTGTTCCGTACAGGTTGCAATTTGTCCTGAGGATGAACGGGAAGACGGGGAACCAGTGAGAGACTAGCTCTTGTTGTTGGGACAGGCACAGGTCACTCTATTCTCCCATCAGGAAGAAGAATTAACCACAGGCTCATCATCCCCCCCGGAACCAGAACAGGGCCTGAAGCCATCCAGTGCTTTTGCGGCCAGCTCCCAAAAAAGCGAGTTGTAAAATGGAGCTTCAGGGCACTGCAATTCACAAACCTGCAGAGTTATAAATGATAACTCTCGTCCACAAATATATTGAGGGAAAGCAAAGAAGAGGATTTGAAATCAAGGCAGAATTGCAGGAAACAGATTTCAGGAGGTAGATTCGAATCGCCTTTAAAGCACATGAAAAGCGGCAAAACGTTGACAATGATGCCCTTGGCCAAAAAGGGCGTATGCGTTTTTTCCTGAATATATTCAGGAAAAAACGCATACGCCCTTTTTGGCCAACCAAGCCACCTGGAAAGGCAAATCAGGGCTACAAAGAAGACTCGCTACCCATCGGTCAAAAGGGCCATGCTGAAAAAAGTCTCAAAACCAGAAATGCAGGACAGGCCATGGAGAAATGGGAGCCTTGCTACACTGATGGGCGGGATGTAAATTGCCAACAGCCACTCTGGAGAAGTGTACGGTGTGTCCTGAAACATCTAAAAGACACAGCTTAGAGAGCATAGGGCACTTCCAATCATGGGGGTATAAATTGGGAAAATGAAAAATCAGCAAGACACAAGCACCCCAAAGTTTAGGGCTGCTCTGTTGACAAGGACCTCCACTTCATTCCACCTTCAATATCCCAGGAAAGAGAAAAATGGATAAAGAAGTTGTGGTCCTTATGTACAATGGAATATCACTCAGCCATGAAATCAATGTCATAAGGCTAGTAGCAGCATGATGAGTGGATTTAGGTATGACGATTCTAAGTGAAATAAGTCACACAGAAAAGGACACTTCTCATAAGGTATCACTTATAGAGGGAATGTAAAAACCGTTACACTTGAACTGAATTACAAAACAGAGCAGAGTCACACATGCAGAAAACACACTATGGCTGCTTAACGGGAAAGGTGAGGTGGGGTGATACATAAAACAAGGGTTTCAAATTAGCTCAGATACCGTTCCATAAACCCAATACGTAATAGACAAGACCTACTCCTTGCTCAGAGAACTGGACTCAACACGCCCTATTCACCGCACAAGAATATATCTGACTAGTAATAATCTTAAAACCTATGTATTGATATCTCTCTGTTAGTGTGTCAAGTGGGTGTAAAGCGGCATAAACACAGCAGTGAAAAGCAGCTAAACCCCATTATAAAAATAAATTACTTCTACAAACCCATGAAACAAAGACAGTGAAAGAGAGAGAAATTCTTACACAATGCGTTCAGGGGCTGTGATGCAACCTGGATTGACCATATCTAGACCCACAGCTGGATGAGACATAAGGGTGGACACTCTTGGGGCTGAGAGGTTTGGTGAGGTTGGGTGAGCAAACGCAGACCCTTTAAAGTAATACTGCGTGGTACCCATCGCATGGGTCCCAAATCTCCAGGTTCAAGGGCATCTTCCTACATCGAAAACATGCATGAGAAAACAAAAAGATGGTACACCATGTGATGGGGAAAGGTTTCTAAAACGCACCTCATTTCTCTTCTCCTTGTGCCCGGGGTCGCCATTCCAGCCGCTTTCCTAGCAATCTCCCTACTTGGAGCATCAGCACCTTTAACCTCCTGTTCCGTACAGGTTGCAATTTGTCCTGAGGATGAACGGGAAGACGGGGAACCAGTGAGAGACTAGCTCTTGTTGTTGGGACAGGCACAGGTCACTCTATTCTCCCATCAGGAAGAAGAATTAACCACAGGCTCATCATCCCCCCCGGAACCAGAACAGGGCCTGAAGCCATCCAGTGCTTTTGCGGCCAGCTCCCAAAAAAGCGAGTTGTAAAATGGAGCTTCAGGGCACTGCAATTCACAAACCTGCAGAGTTATAAATGATAACTCTCGTCCACAAATATATTGAGGGAAAGCAAAGAAGAGGATTTGAAATCAAGGCAGAATTGCAGGAAACAGATTTCAGGAGGTAGATTCGAATCGCCTTTAAAGCACATGAAAAGCGGCAAAACGTTGACAATGATGCCCTTGGCCAAAAAGGGCGTATGCGTTTTTTCCTGAATATATTCAGGAAAAAACGCATACGCCCTTTTTGGCCATCCAAGCAACCTGGAAAGGCAAATCAGCGCTACAAAGAAGACTCGCTACCCATCGGTCAAAAGGGCCATGCTGAAAAAAGTCTCAAAACCAGAAATGCAGGACAGGCCATGGAGAAATGGGAGCCTTGCTACACTGATGGGCGGGATGTAAATTGCCAACAGCCACTCTGGAGAAGTGTACGGTGTGTCCTGAAACATCTAAAAGACACAGCTTAGAGAGCATAGGGCACTTCCAATCATGGGGGTATAAATTGGGAAAATGAAAAATCAGCAAGACACAAGCACCCCAAAGTTTAGGGCTGCTCTGTTGACAAGGACCTCCACTTCATTCCACCTTCAATATCCCAGGAAAGAGAAAAATGGATAAAGAAGTTGTGGTCCTTATGTACAATGGAATATCACTCAGCCATGAAATCAATGTCATAAGGCTAGTAGCAGCATGATGAGTGGATTTAGGTATGACGATTCTAAGTGAAATAAGTCACACAGAAAAGGACACTTCTCATAAGGTATCACTTATAGAGGGAATGTAAAAACCGTTACACTTGAACTGAATTACAAAACAGAGCAGAGTCACACATGCAGAAAACACACTATGGCTGCTTAACGGGAAAGGTGAGGTGGGGTGATACATAAAACAAGGGTTTCAAATTAGCTCAGATACCGTTCCATAAACCCAATACGTAATAGACAAGACCTACTCCTTGCTCAGAGAACTGGACTCAACACGCCCTATTCACCGCACAAGAATATATCTGACTAGTAATAATCTTAAAACCTATGTATTGATATCTCTCTGTTAGTGTGTCAAGTGGGTGTAAAGCGGCATAAACACAGCAGTGAAAAGCAGCTAAACCCCATTATAAAAATAAATTACTTCTACAAACCCATGAAACAAAGACAGTGAAAGAGAGAGAAATTCTTACACAATGCGTTCAGGGGCTGTGATGCAACCTGGATTGACCATATCTAGACCCACAGCTGGATGAGACATAAGGGTGGACACTCTTGGGGCTGAGAGGTTTGGTGAGGTTGGGTGAGCAAACGCAGACCCTTTAAAGTAATACTGCGTGGTACCCATCGCATGGGTCCCAAATCTCCAGGTTCAAGGGCATCTTCCTACATCGAAAACATGCATGAGAAAACAAAAAGATGGTACACCATGTGATGGGGAAAGGTTTCTAAAACGCACCTCATTTCTCTTCTCCTTGTGCCCGGGGTCGCCATTCCAGCTGCTTTCCTAGCAATCTCCCTACTTGGAGCATCAGCACCTTTAACCTCCTGTTCCGTACAGGTTGCAATTTGTCCTGAGGATGAACGGGAAGACGGAGAACGAGTGATAGACTAGCTCTTCTTGTTGGGACAGGCACAGGTCACTCTATTTTCCCATCAGGAAGAAGAATTAACCACAGGATCATCATCCCCCCAGAACCAGAACAGGGCCTGAAGCCATCCAGGGCTTTTGCGGCCAGCTCCCAAAAAAGCGAGTTGTAAAATGGAGCTTCAGGGCACTGAAATTCACAGACCTGCAGAGTTATAAATGATAACTCTCGTCCACAAATATATTGAGGGAAGGCAAAGAAGAGGATTTGAAATCAAGGCAGAATTGCAGGAAACAAATTTCAGGAGGTAGATTCGAATCGCCTTTAAAGCACATGAAAAGCGGCAAAACGTTGACAATGATGCCCTTGGCCAAAAAGGGCGTATGCGTTTTTTCCTGAATATATTCAGGAAAAAACGCATACGCCCTTTTTGGCCATCCAAGCAACCTGGAAAGGCAAATCAGCGCTACAAAGAAGACTCGCTACCCATCGGTCAAAAGGGCCATGCTGAAAAAAGTCTCAAAACCAGAAATGCAGGACAGGCCATGGAGAAATGGGAGCCTTGCTACACTGATGGGCGGGATGTAAATTGCCAACAGCCACTCTGGAGAAGTGTACGGTGTGTCCTGAAACATCTAAAAGACACAGCTTAGAGAGCATAGGGCACTTCCAATCATGGGGGTATAAATTGGGAAAATGAAAAATCAGCAAGACACAAGCACCCCAAAGTTTAGGGCTGCTCTGTTGACAAGGACCTCCACTTCATTCCACCTTCAATATCCCAGGAAAGAGAAAAATGGATAAAGAAGTTGTGGTCCTTATGTACAATGGAATATCACTCAGCCATGAAATCAATGTCATAAGGCTAGTAGCAGCATGATGAGTGGATTTAGGTACGACGATTCTAAGTGAAATAAGTCACACAGAAAAGGACACTTCTCATAAGGTATCACTTATAGAGGGAATGTCAAAACCGTTACACTTGAACTGAATTACAAAACAGAACAGAGTCACACAGGCAGAATACACACTATGGCTGCTTAACGGGAAAGGTGAGGTGGGGTGATACATAAAACAAGGGTTTCAAATTAGCTCAGATACCGTTCCATAAACCCAATATGTAATAGACAAGACCTACTCCGTGCTCAGAAAACTGGACTCAACACGCCCTATTCACTGCACAAGAATATATCTGACTAGTAATAATCTTAAAACCTATGTATTGATATCTCTCTGTTAGTGTGTCAAGTGGGTGTAAAGCGGCATAAACACAGCAGTGAAAAGCAGCTAAACCCCATTATAAAAATAAATTACTTTTACAAACCCATGAAACAAAGACAGTGAAAGAGAGAAATTCTTACACAATGCGTTCAGGGGCTGTGATGCAACCTGGATTGACCATATCTAGACCCACAGCTGATTGAGACATAAGGCTGGACACTCTTGGGGCTGAGAGGTTTGGTGAGGTTGGGTGAGCAAACGCAGACCCTTTAAAGTAATACTGCGTGGTACCCATCGCATGGGTCCCAAATCTCCAGGTTCAAGGGCATCTTCCTACATCGAAAACATGCATGAGAAAACAAAAAAGATGGTACACCATGTGATGGGGAAAGGTTTCTAAAACGCACCTCATTTCTCTTCTCCTTGTGCCCGGGGTCGCCATTCCAGCCGCTTTCCTAGCAATCTCCCTACTTGGAGCATCAGCACCTTTAACCTCCTGTTCCGTACAGGTTGCAATTTGTCCTGAGGATGAACGGGAAGACGGAGAACCAGTGATAGACTAGCTCTTCTTGTTGGGACAGGCACAGGTCACTCTATTTTCCCATCAGGAAGAAGAATTAACCACAGGATCATCATCCCCCCAGAACCAGAACAGGGCCTGAAGCCATCCAGGGCTTTTGCGGCCAGCTCCCAAAAAAGCGAGTTGTAAAATGGAGCTTCAGGGCACTGAAATTCACAGACCTGCAGAGTTATAAATGATAACTCTCGTCCACAAATATATTGAGGGAAGGCAAAGAAGAGGATTTGAAATCAAGGCAGAATTGCAGGAAACAAATTTCAGGAGGTAGATTCGAATCGCCTTTAAAGCACATGAAAAGCGGCAAAACGTTGACAATGATGCCATTGGCCAAAAAGGGCGTATGCGTTTTTTCCTGAATATATTTAGGAAAAAACGCATACGCCCTTTTTGGCCAACCAAGCAACCTGGAAAGGCAAATCAGCGCTACAAAGAAGACTCGCTACCCATCGGTCAAAAGGGCCATGCTGAAAAAAGTCTCAAAACCAGAAATGCAGGACAGGCCATGGAGAAATGGGAGCCTTGCTACACTGATGGGCGGGATGTAAATTGCCAACAGCCACTCTGGAGAAGTGTACGGTGTGTCCTGAAACATCTAAAAAACACAGCTTAGAGAGCATAGGGCACTTCCAATCATGGGGGTATAAATTGGGAAAATGAAAAATCAGCAAGACACAAGCACCCCAAAGTTTAGGGCTGCTCTGTTGACAAGGACCTCCACTTCATTCCACCTTCAATATCCCAGGAAAGAGAAAAATGGATAAAGAAGTTGTGGTCCTTATGTACAATGGAATATCACTCAGCCATGAAATCAATGTCATAAGGCTAGTAGCAGCATGATGAGTGGATTTAGGTACGACGATTCTAAGTGAAATAAGTCACACAGAAAAGGACACTTCTCATAAGGTATCACTTATAGAGGGAATGTAAAAACCGTTACACTTGAACTGAATTACAAAACAGAGCAGAGTCACACATGCAGAAAACACACTATGGCTGCTTAACGGGAAAGGTGAGGTGGGGTGATACATAAAACAAGGGTTTCAAATTAGCTCAGATACCGTTCCATAAACCCAATATGTAATAGACAAGACCTACTCCTTGCTCAGAGAACTGGACTCAACACGCCCTATTCACCGCACAAGAATATATCTGACTAGTAATAATCTTAAAACCTATGTATTGATATCTCTCTGTTAGTGTGTCAAGTGGGTGTAATGCGGCATAAACACAGCAGTGAAAAGCAGCTAAACCCCATTATAAAAATAAATTACTTTTACAAACCCATGAAACAAAGACAGTGAAAGAGAGAAATTCTTACACAATGCGTTCAGGGGCTGTGATGCAACCTGGATTGACCATATCTAGACCCAGAGCTGATTGAGACATAAGGGTGGACACTCTTGGGGCTTAGAGGTTTGGTGAGGTTGGGTGAGCAAACGCAGAACCTTTAAAGTAATACTGCGTGGTACCCATCGCATGGGTCCCAAATCTCCAGGTTCAAGGGCATCTTCCTACATCGAAAACATGCATGAGAAAACAAAAAAGATGGTACACCATGTGATGGGGAAAGGTTTCTAAAACGCACCTCATTTCTCTTCTCCTTGTGCCCGGGGTCGCCATTCCAGCCGCTTTCCTAGCAATCTCCCTACTTGGAGCATCAGCACCTTTAACCTCCTGTTCCGTACAGGTTGCAATTTGTCCTGAGGATGAACGGGAAGACGGGGAACCAGTGAGAGACAAGCTCTTGTTGTTGGGACAGGCACAGGTCACTCTATTCTCCCATCAGGAAGAAGAATTAACCACAGGCTCATCATCCCCCCCGGAACCAGAACAGGGCCTGAAGCCATCCAGTGCTTTTGCGGCCAGCTCCCAAAAAAGCGAGTTGTAAAATGGAGCTTCAGGGCACTGCAATTCACAAACCTGCAGAGTTATAAATGATAACTCTCGTCCACAAATATATTGAGGGAAAGCAAAGAAGAGGATTTGAAATCAAGGCAGAATTGCAGGAAACAGATTTCAGGAGGTAGATTCGAATCGCCTTTAAAGCACATGAAAAGCGGCAAAACGTTGACAATGATGCCCTTGGCCAAAAAGGGCGTATGCGTTTTTTCCTGAATATATTCAGGAAAAAACGCATACGCCCTTTTTGGCCAACCAAGCCACCTGGAAAGGCAAATCAGGGCTACAAAGAAGACTCGCTACCCATCGGTCAAAAGGGCCATGCTGAAAAAAGTCTCAAAACCAGAAATGCAGGACAGGCCATGGAGAAATGGGAGCCTTGCTACACTGATGGGCGGGATGTAAATTGCCAACAGCCACTCTGGAGAAGTGTACGGTGTGTCCTGAAACATCTAAAAGACACAGCTTAGAGAGCATAGGGCACTTCCAATCATGGGGGTATAAATTGGGAAAATGAAAAATCAGCAAGACACAAGCACCCCAAAGTTTAGGGCTGCTCTGTTGACAAGGACCTCCACTTCATTCCACCTTCAATATCCCAGGAAAGAGAAAAATGGATAAAGAAGTTGTGGTCCTTATGTACAATGGAATATCACTCAGCCATGAAATCAATGTCATAAGGCTAGTAGCAGCATGATGAGTGGATTTAGGTATGACGATTCTAAGTGAAATAAGTCACACAGAAAAGGACACTTCTCATAAGGTATCACTTATAGAGGGAATGTAAAAACCGTTACACTTGAACTGAATTACAAAACAGAGCAGAGTCACACATGCAGAAAACACACTATGGCTGCTTAACGGGAAAGGTGAGGTGGGGTGATACATAAAACAAGGGTTTCAAATTAGCTCAGATACCGTTCCATAAACCCAATACGTAATAGACAAGACCTACTCCTTGCTCAGAGAACTGGACTCAACACGCCCTATTCACCGCACAAGAATATATCTGACTAGTAATAATCTTAAAACCTATGTATTGATATCTCTCTGTTAGTGTGTCAAGTGGGTGTAAAGCGGCATAAACACAGCAGTGAAAAGCAGCTAAACCCCATTATAAAAATAAATTACTTCTACAAACCCATGAAACAAAGACAGTGAAAGAGAGAGAAATTCTTACACAATGCGTTCAGGGGCTGTGATGCAACCTGGATTGACCATATCTAGACCCACAGCTGGATGAGACATAAGGGTGGACACTCTTGGGGCTGAGAGGTTTGGTGAGGTTGGGTGAGCAAACGCAGACCCTTTAAAGTAATACTGCGTGGTACCCATCGCATGGGTCCCAAATCTCCAGGTTCAAGGGCATCTTCCTACATCGAAAACATGCATGAGAAAACAAAAAGATGGTACACCATGTGATGGGGAAAGGTTTCTAAAACGCACCTCATTTCTCTTCTCCTTGTGCCCGGGGTCGCCATTCCAGCTGCTTTCCTAGCAATCTCCCTACTTGGAGCATCAGCACCTTTAACCTCCTGTTCCGTACAGGTTGCAATTTGTCCTGAGGATGAACGGGAAGACGGAGAACCAGTGATAGACTAGCTCTTCTTGTTGGGACAGGCACAGGTCACTCTATTTTCCCATCAGGAAGAAGAATTAACCACAGGATCATCATCCCCCCAGAACCAGAACAGGGCCTGAAGCCATCCAGGGCTTTTGCGGCCAGCTCCCAAAAAAGCGAGTTGTAAAATGGAGCTTCAGGGCACTGAAATTCACAGACCTGCAGAGTTATAAATGATAACTCTCGTCCACAAATATATTGAGGGAAGGCAAAGAAGAGGATTTGAAATCAAGGCAGAATTGCAGGAAACAAATTTCAGGAGGTAGATTCGAATCGCCTTTAAAGCACATGAAAAGCGGCAAAACGTTGACAATGATGCCCTTGGCCAAAAAGGGCGTATGCGTTTTTTCCTGAATATATTCAGGAAAAAACGCATACGCCCTTTTTGGCCATCCAAGCAACCTGGAAAGGCAAATCAGCGCTACAAAGAAGACTCGCTACCCATCGGTCAAAAGGGCCATGCTGAAAAAAGTCTCAAAACCAGAAATGCAGGACAGGCCATGGAGAAATGGGAGCCTTGCTACACTGATGGGCGGGATGTAAATTTCCAACAGCCACTCTGGAGAAGTGTACGGTGTGTCCTGAAACATCTAAAAGACACAGCTTAGAGAGCATAGGGCACTTCCAATCATGGGGGTATAAATTGGGAAAATGAAAAATCAGCAAGACACAAGCACCCCAAAGTTTAGGGCTGCTCTGTTGACAAGGACCTCCACTTCATTCCACCTTCAATATCCCAGGAAAGAGAAAAATGGATAAAGAAGTTGTGGTCCTTATGTACAATGGAATATCACTCAGCCATGAAATCAATGTCATAAGGCTAGTAGCAGCATGATGAGTGGATTTAGGTACGACGATTCTAAGTGAAATAAGTCACACAGAAAAGGACACTTCTCATAAGGTATCACTTATAGAGGGAATGTAAAAACCGTTACACTTGAACTGAATTACAAAACAGAACAGAGTCACACAGGCAGAAAACACACTATGGCTGCTTAACGGGAAAGGTGAGGTGGGGTGATACATAAAACAAGGGTTTCAAATTAGCTCAGATACCGTTCCATAAACCCAATATGTAATAGACAAGACCTACTCCGTGCTCAGAGAACTGGACTCAACACGCCCTATTCACTGCACAAGAATATATCTGACTAGTAATAATCTTAAAACCTATGTATTGATATCTCTCTGTTAGTGTGTCAAGTGGGTGTAAAGCGGCATAAACACAGCAGTGAAAAGCAGCTAAACCCCATTATAAAAATAAATTACTTTTACAAACCCATGAAACAAAGACAGTGAAAGAGAGAAATTCTTACACAATGCGTTCAGGGGCTGTGATGCAACCTGGATTGACCATATCTAGACCCACAGCTGATTGAGACATAAGGCTGGACACTCTTGGGGCTGAGAGGTTTGGTGAGGTTGGGTGAGCAAACGCAGACCCTTTAAAGTAATACTGCGTGGTACCCATCGCATGGGTCCCAAATCTCCAGGTTCAAGGGCATCTTCCTACATCGAAAACATGCATGAGAAAACAAAAAAGATGGTACACCATGTGATGGGGAAAGGTTTCTAAAACGCACCTCATTTCTCTTCTCCTTGTGCCCGGGGTCGCCATTCCAGCCGCTTTCCTAGCAATCTCCCTACTTGGAGCATCAGCACCTTTAACCTCCTGTTCCGTACAGGTTGCAATTTGTCCTGAGGATGAACGGGAAGACGGAGAACCAGTGATAGACTAGCTCTTCTTGTTGGGACAGGCACAGGTCACTCTATTTTCCCATCAGGAAGAAGAATTAACCACAGGATCATCATCCCCCCAGAACCAGAACAGGGCCTGAAGCCATCCAGGGCTTTTGCGGCCAGCTCCCAAAAAAGCGAGTTGTAAAATGGAGCTTCAGGGCACTGAAATTCACAGACCTGCAGAGTTATAAATGATAACTCTCGTCCACAAATATATTGAGGGAAGGCAAAGAAGAGGATTTGAAATCAAGGCAGAATTGCAGGAAACAAATTTCAGGAGGTAGATTCGAATCGCCTTTAAAGCACATGAAAAGCGGCAAAACGTTGACAATGATGCCATTGGCCAAAAAGGGCGTATGCGTTTTTTCCTGAATATATTTAGGAAAAAACGCATACGCCCTTTTTGGCCAACCAAGCAACCTGGAAAGGCAAATCAGCGCTACAAAGAAGACTCGCTACCCATCGGTCAAAAGGGCCATGCTGAAAAAAGTCTCAAAACCAGAAATGCAGGACAGGCCATGGAGAAATGGGAGCCTTGCTACACTGATGGGCGGGATGTAAATTGCCAACAGCCACTCTGGAGAAGTGTACGGTGTGTCCTGAAACATCTAAAAGACACAGCTTAGAGAGCATAGGGCACTTCCAATCATGGGGGTATAAATTGGGAAAATGAAAAATCAGCAAGACACAAGCACCCCAAAGTTTAGGGCTGCTCTGTTGACCAGGACCTCCACTTCATTCCACCTTCAATATCCCAGGAAAGAGAAAAATGGATAAAGAAGTTGTGGTCCTTATGTACAATGGAATATCACTCAGCCATGAAATCAATGTCATAAGGCTAGTAGCAGCATGATGAGTGGATTTAGGTACGACGATTCTAAGTGAAATAAGTCACACAGAAAAGGACACTTCTCATAAGGTATCACTTATAGAGGGAATGTAAAAACCGTTACACTTGAACTGAATTACAAAACAGAGCAGAGTCACACATGCAGAAAACACACTATGGCTGCTTAACGGGAAAGGTGAGGTGGGGTGATACATAAAACAAGGGTTTCAAATTAGCTCAGATACCGTTCCATAAACCCAATACGTAATAGACAAGACCTACTCCTTGCTCAGAGAACTGGACTCAACACGCCCTATTCACCGCACAAGAATATATCTGACTAGTAATAATCTTAAAACCTATGTATTGATATCTCTCTGTTAGTGTGTCAAGTGGGTGTAAAGCGGCATAAACACAGCAGTGAAAAGCAGCTAAACCCCATTATAAAAATAAATTACTTCTACAAACCCATGAAACAAAGACAGTGAAAGAGAGAGAAATTCTTACACAATGCGTTCAGGGGCTGTGATGCAACCTGGATTGACCATATCTAGACCCACAGCTGGATGAGACATAAGGGTGGACACTCTTGGGGCTGAGAGGTTTGGTGAGGTTGGGTGAGCAAACGCAGACCCTTTAAAGTAATACTGCGTGGTACCCATCGCATGGGTCCCAAATCTCCAGGTTCAAGGGCATCTTCCTACATCGAAAACATGCATGAGAAAACAAAAAGATGGTACACCATGTGATGGGGAAAGGTTTCTAAAACGCACCTCATTTCTCTTCTCCTTGTGCCCGGGGTCGCCATTCCAGCTGCTTTCCTAGCAATCTCCCTACTTGGAGCATCAGCACCTTTAACCTCCTGTTCCGTACAGGTTGCAATTTGTCCTGAGGATGAACGGGAAGACGGAGAACCAGTGATAGACTAGCTCTTCTTGTTGGGACAGGCACAGGTCACTCTATTTTCCCATCAGGAAGAAGAATTAACCACAGGATCATCATCCCCCCAGAACCAGAACAGGGCCTGAAGCCATCCAGGGCTTTTGCGGCCAGCTCCCAAAAAAGCGAGTTGTAAAATGGAGCTTCAGGGCACTGAAATTCACAGACCTGCAGAGTTATAAATGATAACTCTCGTCCACAAATATATTGAGGGAAGGCAAAGAAGAGGATTTGAAATCAAGGCAGAATTGCAGGAAACAAATTTCAGGAGGTAGATTCGAATCGCCTTTAAAGCACATGAAAAGCGGCAAAACGTTGACAATGATGCCCTTGGCCAAAAAGGGCGTATGCGTTTTTTCCTGAATATATTCAGGAAAAAACGCATACGCCCTTTTTGGCCATCCAAGCAACCTGGAAAGGCAAATCAGCGCTACAAAGAAGACTCGCTACCCATCGGTCAAAAGGGCCATGCTGAAAAAAGTCTCAAAACCAGAAATGCAGGACAGGCCATGGAGAAATGGGAGCCTTGCTACACTGATGGGCGGGATGTAAATTGCCAACAGCCACTCTGGAGAAGTGTACGGTGTGTCCTGAAACATCTAAAAGACACAGCTTAGAGAGCATAGGGCACTTCCAATCATGGGGGTATAAATTGGGAAAATGAAAAATCAGCAAGACACAAGCACCCCAAAGTTTAGGGCTGCTCTGTTGACAAGGACCTCCACTTCATTCCACCTTCAATATCCCAGGAAAGAGAAAAATGGATAAAGAAGTTGTGGTCCTTATGTACAATGGAATATCACTCAGCCATGAAATCAATGTCATAAGGCTAGTAGCAGCATGATGAGTGGATTTAGGTACGACGATTCTAAGTGAAATAAGTCACACAGAAAAGGACACTTCTCATAAGGTATCACTTATAGAGGGAATGTAAAAACCGTTACACTTGAACTGAATTACAAAACAGAACAGAGTCACACAGGCAGAAAACACACTATGGCTGCTTAACGGGAAAGGTGAGGTGGGGTGATACATAAAACAAGGGTTTCAAATTAGCTCAGATACCGTTCCATAAACCCAATATGTAATAGACAAGACCTACTCCGTGCTCAGAGAACTGGACTCAACACGCCCTATTCACTGCACAAGAATATATCTGACTAGTAATAATCTTAAAACCTATGTATTGATATCTCTCTGTTAGTGTGTCAAGTGGGTGTAAAGCGGCATAAACACAGCAGTGAAAAGCAGCTAAACCCCATTATAAAAATAAATTACTTTTACAAACCCATGAAACAAAGACAGTGAAAGAGAGAAATTCTTACACAATGCGTTCAGGGGCTGTGATGCAACCTGGATTGACCATATCTAGACCCACAGCTGATTGAGACATAAGGCTGGACACTCTTGGGGCTGAGAGGTTTGGTGAGGTTGGGTGAGCAAACGCAGACCCTTTAAAGTAATACTGCGTGGTACCCATCGCATGGGTCCCAAATCTCCAGGTTCAAGGGCATCTTCCTACATCGAAAACATGCATGAGAAAACAAAAAAGATGGTACACCATGTGATGGGGAAAGGTTTCTAAAACGCACCTCATTTCTCTTCTCCTTGTGCCCGGGGTCGCCATTCCAGCCGCTTTCCTAGCAATCTCCCTACTTGGAGCATCAGCACCTTTAACCTCCTGTTCCGTACAGGTTGCAATTTGTCCTGAGGATGAACGGGAAGACGGAGAACCAGTGATAGACTAGCTCTTCTTGTTGGGACAGGCACAGGTCACTCTATTTTCCCATCAGGAAGAAGAATTAACCACAGGATCATCATCCCCCCAGAACCAGAACAGGGCCTGAAGCCATCCAGGGCTTTTGCGGCCAGCTCCCAAAAAAGCGAGTTGTAAAATGGAGCTTCAGGGCACTGAAATTCACAGACCTGCAGAGTTATAAATGATAACTCTCGTCCACAAATATATTGAGGGAAGGCAAAGAAGAGGATTTGAAATCAAGGCAGAATTGCAGGAAACAAATTTCAGGAGGTAGATTCGAATCGCCTTTAAAGCACATGAAAAGCGGCAAAACGTTGACAATGATGCCATTGGCCAAAAAGGGCGTATGCGTTTTTTCCTGAATATATTTAGGAAAAAACGCATACGCCCTTTTTGGCCAACCAAGCAACCTGGAAAGGCAAATCAGCGCTACAAAGAAGACTCGCTACCCATCGGTCAAAAGGGCCATGCTGAAAAAAGTCTCAAAACCAGAAATGCAGGACAGGCCATGGAGAAATGGGAGCCTTGCTACACTGATGGGCGGGATGTAAATTGCCAACAGCCACTCTGGAGAAGTGTACGGTGTGTCCTGAAACATCTAAAAGACACAGCTTAGAGAGCATAGGGCACTTCCAATCATGGGGGTATAAATTGGGAAAATGAAAAATCAGCAAGACACAAGCACCCCAAAGTTTAGGGCTGCTCTGTTGACAAGGACCTCCACTTCATTCCACCTTCAATATCCCAGGAAAGAGAAAAATGGATAAAGAAGTTGTGGTCCTTATGTACAATGGAATATCACTCAGCCATGAAATCAATGTCATAAGGCTAGTAGCAGCATGATGAGTGGATTTAGGTACGACGATTCTAAGTGAAATAAGTCACACAGAAAAGGACACTTCTCATAAGGTATCACTTATAGAGGGAATGTAAAAACCGTTACACTTGAACTGAATTACAAAACAGAACAGAGTCACACAGGCAGAAAACACACTATGGCTGCTTAACGGGAAAGGTGAGGTGGGGTGATACATAAAACAAGGGTTTCAAATTAGCTCAGATACCGTTCCATAAACCCAATATGTAATAGACAAGACCTACTCCTTGCTCAGAGAACTGGACTCAACACGCCCTATTCACCGCACAAGAATATATCTGACTAGTAATAATCTTAAAACCTATGTATTGATATCTCTCTGTTAGTGTGTCAAGTGGGTGTAAAGCGGCATAAACACAGCAGTGAAAAGCAGCTAAACCCCATTATAAAAATAAATTACTTTTACAAACCCATGAAACAAAGACAGTGAAAGAGAGAGAAATTCTTACACAATGCGTTCAGGGGCTGTGATGCAACCTGGATTGACCATATCTAGACCCACAGCTGGATGAGACATAAGGCTGGACACTCTTGGGGCTGAGAGGTTTGGTGAGGTTGGGTGAGCAAACGCAGACCCTTTAAAGTAATACTGCGTGGTACCCATCGCATGGGTCCCAAATCTCCAGGTTCAAGGGCATCTTCCTACATCGAAAACATGCATGAGAAAACAAAAAGATGGTACACCATGTGATGGGGAAAGGTTTCTAAAACGCACCTCATTTCTCTTCTCCTTGTGCCCGGGGTCGCCATTCCAGCCGCTTTCCTAGCAATCTCCCTACTTGGAGCATCAGCACCTTTAACCTCCTGTTCCGTACAGGTTGCAATTTGTCCTGAGGATGAACGGGAAGACGGAGAACCAGTGATAGACTAGCTCTTCTTGTTGGGACAGGCACAGGTCACTCTATTTTCCCATCAGGAAGAAGAATTAACCACAGGATCATCATCCCCCCAGAACCAGAACAGGGCCTGAAGCCATCCAGGGCTTTTGCGGCCAGCTCCCAAAAAAGCGAGTTGTAAAATGGAGCTTCAGGGCACTGAAATTCACAGACCTGCAGAGTTATAAATGATAACTCTCGTCCACAAATATATTGAGGGAAGGCAAAGAAGAGGATTTGAAATCAAGGCAGAATTGCAGGAAACAAATTTCAGGAGGTAGATTCGAATCGCCTTTAAAGCACATGAAAAGCGGCAAAACGTTGACAATGATGCCCTTGGCCAAAAAGGGCGTATGCGTTTTTTCCTGAATATATTCAGGAAAAAACGCATACGCCCTTTTTGGCCATCCAAGCAACCTGGAAAGGCAAATCAGGGCTACAAAGAAGACTCGCTACCCATCGGTCAAAAGGGCCATGCTGAAAAAAGTCTCAAAACTAGAAATGCAGGACAGGCCATGGAGAAATGGGAGCCTTGCTACACTGATGGGCGGGATGTAAATTGCCAACAGCCACTCTGGAGAAGTGTACGGTGTGTCCTGAAACATCTAAAAGACACAGCTTAGAGAGCATAGGGCACTTCCAATCATGGGGGTATAAATTGGGAAAATGAAAAATCAGCAAGACACAAGCACCCCAAAGTTTAGGGCTGCTCTGTTGACAAGGACCTCCACTTCATTCCACCTTCAATATCCCAGGAAAGAGAAAAATGGATAAAGAAGTTGTGGTCCTTATGTACAATGGAATATCACTCAGCCATGAAATCAATGTCATAAGGCTAGTAGCAGCATGATGAGTGGATTTAGGTACGACGATTCTAAGTGAAATAAGTCACACAGAAAAGGACACTTCTCATAAGGTATCACTTATAGAGGGAATGTAAAAACCGTTACACTTGAACTGAATTACAAAACAGAACAGAGTCACACATGCAGAAAACACACTATGGCTGCTTAACGGGAAAGGTGAGGTGGGGTGATACATAAAACAAGGGTTTCAAATTAGCTCAGATACCGTTCCATAAACCCAATATGTAATAGACAAGACCTACTCCTTGCTCAGAGAACTGGTCTCAACACGCCCTATTCACCGCACAAGAATATATCTGACTAGTAATAATCTTAAAACCTATGTATTGATATCTCTCTGTTAGTGTGTCAAGTGGGTGTAAAGCGGCATAAACACAGCAGTGAAAAGCAGCTAAACCCCATTATAAAAATAAATTACTTTGAAAAACCCATGAAACAAAGACAGTGAAAGAGAGAGAAATTCTTACACAATGCGTTCAGGGGCTGTGATGCAACCTGGATTGACCATATCTAGACCCACAGCTGGATGAGACATAAGGCTGGACACTCTTGGGGCTGAGAGGTTTGGTGAGGTTGGGTGAGCAAACGCAGACCCTTTAAAGTAATACTGCGTGGTACCCATCGCATGGGTCCCAAATCTCCAGGTTCAAGGGCATCTTCCTACATCGAAAACATGCATGAGAAAACAAAAAGATGGTACACCATGTGATGGGGAAAGGTTTCTAAAACGCACCTCATTTCTCTTCTCCTTGTGCCCGGGGTCGCCATTCCAGCTGCTTTCCTAGCAATCTCCCTACTTGGAGCATCAGCACCTTTAACCTCCTGTTCCGTACAGGTTGCAATTTGTCCTGAGGATGAACGGGAAGACGGAGAACCAGTGATAGACTAGCTCTTCTTGTTGGGACAGGCACAGGTCACTCTATTTTCCCATCAGGAAGAAGAATTAACCACAGGATCATCATCCCCCCAGAACCAGAACAGGGCCTGAAGCCATCCAGGGCTTTTGCGGCCAGCTCCCAAAAAAGCGAGTTGTAAAATGGAGCTTCAGGGCACTGAAATTCACAGACCTGCAGAGTTATAAATGATAACTCTCGTCCACAAATATATTGAGGGAAGGCAAAGAGGAGGATTTGAAATCAAGGCAGAATTGCAGGAAACAAATTTCAGGAGGTAGATTCGAATCGCCTTTAAAGCACATGAAAAGCGGCCAAACGTTGACAATGATGCCCTTGGCCAAAAAGGGCGTATGCGTTTTTTCCTGAATATATTCAGGAAAAAACGCATACGCCCTTTTTGGCCATCCAAGCAACCTGGAAAGGCAAATCAGCGCTACAAAGAAGACTCGCTACCCATCGGTCAAAAGGGCCATGCTGAAAAAAGTCTCAAAACCAGAAATGCAGGACAGGCCATGGAGAAATGGGAGCCTTGCTACACTGATGGGCGGGATGTAAATTGCCAACAGCCACTCTGGAGAAGTGTACGGTGTGTCCTGAAACATCTAAAAGACACAGCTTAGAGAGCATAGGGCACTTCCAATCATGGGGGTATAAATTGGGAAAATGAAAAATCAGCAAGACACAAGCACCCCAAAGTTTAGGGCTGCTCTGTTGACAAGGACCTCCACTTCATTCCACCTTCAATATCCCAGGAAAGAGAAAAATGGATAAAGAAGTTGTGGTCCTTATGTACAATGGAATATCACTCAGCCATGAAATCAATGTCATAAGGCTAGTAGCAGCATGATGAGTGGATTTAGGTACGACGATTCTAAGTGAAATAAGTCACACAGAAAAGGACACTTCTCATAAGGTATCACTTATAGAGGGAATGTAAAAACCGTTACACTTGAACTGAATTACAAAACAGAACAGAGTCACACAGGCAGAAAACACACTATGGCTGCTTAACGGGAAAGGTGAGGTGGGGTGATACATAAAACAAGGGTTTCAAATTAGCTCAGATACCGTTCCATAAACCCAATATGTAATAGACAAGACCTACTCCTTGCTCAGAGAACTGGACTCAACACGCCCTATTCACCGCACAAGAATATATCTGACTAGTAATAATCTTAAAACCTATGTATTGATATCTCTCTGTTAGTGTGTCAAGTGGGTGTAAAGCGGCATAAACACAGCAGTGAAAAGCAGCTAAACCCCATTATAAAAATAAATTACTTTTACAAACCCATGAAACAAAGACAGTGAAAGAGAGAGAAATTCTTACACAATGCGTTCAGGGGCTGTGATGCAACCTGGATTGACCATATCTAGACCCACAGCTGGATGAGACATAAGGCTGGACACTCTTGGGGCTGAGAGGTTTGGTGAGGTTGGGTGAGCAAACGCAGACCCTTTAAAGTAATACTGCGTGGTACCCATCGCATGGGTCCCAAATCTCCAGGTTCAAGGGCATCTTCCTACATCGAAAACATGCATGAGAAAACAAAAAGATGGTACACCATGTGATGGGGAAAGGTTTCTAAAACGCACCTCATTTCTCTTCTCCTTGTGCCCGGGGTCGCCATTCCAGCTGCTTTCCTAGCAATCTCCCTACTTGGAGCATCAGCACCTTTAACCTCCTGTTCCGTACAGGTTGCAATTTGTCCTGAGGATGAACGGGAAGACGGAGAACCAGTGATAGACTAGCTCTTCTTGTTGGGACAGGCACAGGTCACTCTATTTTCCCATCAGGAAGAAGAATTAACCACAGGATCATCATCCCCCCAGAACCAGAACAGGGCCTGAAGCCATCCAGGGCTTTTGCGGCCAGCTCCCAAAAAAGCGAGTTGTAAAATGGAGCTTCAGGGCACTGAAATTCACAGACCTGCAGAGTTATAAATGATAACTCTCGTCCACAAATATATTGAGGGAAGGCAAAGAAGAGGATTTGAAATCAAGGCAGAATTGCAGGAAACAAATTTCAGGAGGTAGATTCGAATCGCCTTTAAAGCACATGAAAAGCGGCAAAACGTTGACAATGATGCCCTTGGCCAAAAAGGGCGTATGCGTTTTTTCCTGAATATATTCAGGAAAAAACGCATACGCCCTTTTTGGCCATCCAAGCAACCTGGAAAGGCAAATCAGCGCTACAAAGAAGACTCGCTACCGATCGGTCAAAAGGGCCATGCTGAAAAAAGTCTCAAAACCAGAAATGCAGGACAGGCCATGGAGAAATGGGAGCCTTGCTACACTGATGGGCGGGATGTAAATTGCCAACAGCCACTCTGGAGAAGTGTACGGTGTGTCCTGAAACATCTAAAAGACACAGCTTAGAGAGCATAGGGCACTTCCAATCATGGGGGTATAAATTGGGAAAATGAAAAATCAGCAAGACACAAGCACCCCAAAGTTTAGGGCTGCTCTGTTGACAAGGACCTCCACTTCATTCCACCTTCAATATCCCAGGAAAGAGAAAAATGGATAAAGAAGTTGTGGTCCTTATGTACAATGGAATATCACTCAGCCATGAAATCAATGTCATAAGGCTAGTAGCAGCATGATGAGTGGATTTAGGTACGACGATTCTAAGTGAAATAAGTCACACAGAAAAGGACACTTCTCATAAGGTATCACTTATAGAGGGAATGTAAAAACCGTTACACTTGAACTGAATTACAAAACAGAACAGAGTCACACAGGCAGAAAACACACTATGGCTGCTTAACGGGAAAGGTGAGGTGGGGTGATACATAAAACAAGGGTTTCAAATTAGCTCAGATACCGTTCCATAAACCCAATATGTAATAGACAAGACCTACTCCGTGCTCAGAGAACTGGACTCAACACGCCCTATTCACTGCACAAGAATATATCTGACTAGTAATAATCTTAAAACCTATGTATTGATATCTCTCTGTTAGTGTGTCAAGTGGGTGTAAAGCGGCATAAACACAGCAGTGAAAAGCAGCTAAACCCCATTATAAAAATAAATTACTTTTACAAACCCATGAATCAAAGACAGTGAAAGAGAGAAATTCTTACACAATGCGTTCAGGGGCTGTGATGCAACCTGGATTGACCATATCTAGACCCACAGCTGATTGAGACATAAGGCTGGACACTCTTGGGGCTGAGAGGTTTGGTGAGGTTGGGTGAGCAAACGCAGACCCTTTAAAGTAATACTGCGTGGTACCCATCGCATGGGTCCCAAATCTCCAGGTTCAAGGGCATCTTCCTACATCGAAAACATGCATGAGAAAACAAAAAGATGGTACACCATGTGATGGGGAAAGGTTTCTAAAACGCACCTCATTTCTCTTCTCCTTGTGCCCGGGGTCGCCATTCCAGCCGCTTTCCTAGCAATCTCCCTACTTGGAGCATCAGCACCTTTAACCTCCTGTTCCGTACAGGTTGCAATTTGTCCTGAGGATGAACGGGAAGACGGAGAACCAGTGATAGACTAGCTCTTCTTGTTGGGACAGGCACAGGTCACTCTATTTTCCCATCAGGAAGAAGAATTAACCACAGGATCATCATCCCCCCAGAACCAGAACAGGGCCTGAAGCCATCCAGGGCTTTTGCGGCCAGCTCCCAAAAAAGCGAGTTGTAAAATGGAGCTTCAGGGCACTGAAATTCACAGACCTGCAGAGTTATAAATGATAACTCTCGTCCACAAATATATTGAGGGAAGGCAAAGAAGAGGATTTGAAATCAAGGCAGAATTGCAGGAAACAAATTTCAGGAGGTAGATTCGAATCGCCTTTAAAGCACATGAAAAGCGGCAAAACGTTGACAATGATGCCCTTGGCCAAAAAGGGCGTATGCGTTTTTTCCTGAATATATTCAGGAAAAAACGCATACGCCCTTTTTGGCCATCCAAGCAACCTGGAAAGGCAAATCAGGGCTACAAAGAAGACTCGCTACCCATCGGTCAAAAGGGCCATGCTGAAAAAAGTCTCAAAACTAGAAATGCAGGACAGGCCATGGAGAAATGGGAGCCTTGCTACACTGATGGGCGGGATGTAAATTGCCAACAGCCAC